>NC_056745.1:1132502200-1132562200 GCF_019279795.1 Protopterus annectens
ACAATTAACACACCACCTCATCAAAAAAGCTTAAATTATTATATTAAATATACCCATATGTAAATATTTAAAAATATTTAAAAAGATCCTTAACTAAAATAACCTTAGCTAAAATGTACAGGCTAAAGCACTTTAAAGGTTTGATTTAAGTTTAAGAATAGGCAGTATAGAAACATGATCATTTATTCCTGGTGGTTTAGTAGCATTTAGTCTCAACTACCATTTTGCCTCTTTTTCTTCCAAAAGTATAATCTCATCCCCTCCTCTTGGGTTGATATCCACTTGGTCTACTATAGCGAAAAGAAATCCAGTACATTTTGGGGGGGTCTATATTATGTAGTCGAAGTTTCAAAAGAGTGAACGCTCTTACCTCAACTGCAAAATATCAAAACTACAGAATGCCAAATGGTTGGAACAGCAATTTTTTTTTCCCAGGGAAAAAAAATCGCTGGGCCATTGTCAGGACTTTGCCATTTCCTCCACTGTGGTGCGATCTCAGAATTGCTATATTTAAGTAGAGGGATGTGAGGGGCATAGCCTCCCAGATTGGGGGTGTGGGGGCTGATGCCCCCACTTTATTTTGTCTTTGGATTTTTTTTTTTGGAGCAGTGATTTTTTTCCCTGGGGAAAAAAATCGCTGTTCTGGAAGTTCGATATTCTGTGGTTTCGGTATTTTGCAGTCGATGTAAGAGCATTTTCTCTTTTCACACTTCGACTATGTAATATAGACCCCATTTTGGGCTAGATGACAAATGTTTACTTAAAGCATTATTGACTAATTTCTTAGAAACACTATATAGATGTTCATAAATATGGCATTTTAAAGACCTGTCAGTCTTACCAATATAAAATGCCAGACAATCTCAGCATTTAGCCAAGTAAACCATCCACTTTGATAAGCAATTTCCGCTTCTAAAATAAACCTTTCTCTTTATAACATTTGTAAGTACTAAATTATCTACATCTAATATGTATGGACATTGTTTTCATGCCCCACATTTTCTTGTCATTACAGTCATACCCTTATTATATGGGTCTATCTTCAATTTGTCGTTCAAATCTTGCTTTAAAATTGGTGGCAACCTTTTGTACAAACCTAGGTTTGGGGCCCAAAAGACTGTACATATCAGAGTTTAACCTAAAGATATTCCAATTTGTATTAAAAATCTCCTTAACAGCATTAATATGTTCACCATAATTTACCATACTTTAAAATTAAAGCTTTCTCAAACTTCTCACTATTGTCCTCATTTTTCAGTTTAACAATTCCATTACCTAAAACGGGTCTATACTGCTGACCCCATTTAGAAATTACAAAATCCTTAGTCTCTTGAACAAATTAACAAAATATAATCCCCCCAAAGATCCTCCTCTAAGGAAGGTAAATAGGCATTGGTTGTTCATTTCTGCCTCCCTAAGATATCTCTGCAGTGACTGAGTTGCTAAATGAATTTGCACAAACTAGTGGGTTGGCAATCTCTAAAATATGTCACCTTCTTTGTACGGCTGAATTCTGTTCATCTGTCATTGTTTTCAGAAACTGAATTATCTTCTAACATGACTATCAAAAGAGATTGCCCTACAAGTGTTCATGAAAGCTGATTCCCATCACCACTGCCACACTCAACTTACCCCCTATATCTGTGTAATCCCATTGGCCATTAAAAGTAACCCAAACAGTCTCATGGGCATACTCAGCTTAGTCATTCCTGATACCAGACTATCATTAAAAACAGGTACTTACCTGATAGTTTAATTACCCTCCCTGCCAACACGGGCACACACACACGCACACACACACACACACACACACACACACACACACACACACACACACATACAAATTTCAAATCACTGCTCTCCCAAAAGCTACAGAAAGCATTGAAGCTAATCCACATAATACCCACTGCCCATTTAGGGGATCAGAATGTGCCAGACCATGAATGTGAAATGGGAAGTATACCAGATGTCAACTGGAAAGATTCCAAGTAAAATATTGTTTCTGTGGTTGGAACATTATTCTGATAGGAATGTTTTTTTCATTGTCAGGCATTCTGAAAGGTAGTGAATTAAGACCACAGTAAACTTAAGAACTTTAGTGCCACTGTATTCAAATGAATGTTGGGGGTGCAAAACACACTGTATGCATACAGGGGCAGAAGGAACTTAAAAGATGTGGATCTGAAGCACAGTACCTTTACATGGACATGTCTAGGAAGCTAGATATGGAACGTGCTGCATCAGTTCCCTCAATGCAGGAAGTGGACATACATAAGAAGTGTTGGCCCTATTCGTACCTCTCAACTGTCCAGATTTTCTCAGACTGTCCAGATTTTGCCTCATATTTTTGGTTTGGTCCTGATAACATTTGTGGTGTTCTGGCAAATCACCGAGGCCACTAAATAATGACACATGCGAGTTTCAGACTTTATATCTTGCAGAAAATGCATACTAACCCAAAACCTGTTATTCTAGCAACCTTCAAAGTTTATAAGAGCAATACTGGAATGGACAGGGAACCATAAATTCTTACCAGGGATAGCGCTTACAGTCATCCTTGACATGGGCAGTCATTACTAAATGCAGTCCTGGCATTGACTAGTGTATCTCTGGTATTACATTGGGATGAAATGGCTAGGCTTGAAATGACCTTCAGGTCGATAGCCTAGTAACCTCCTATTCTCCTATGATATTTAAAATCTATTCGAGACAGTTTGTTGAGCAGGATAGTCCAGTTGGCCTTTTGGCCCCTTTTCAGTGGAGTCCTTGGTATCAATCCTTTACAAAAATAAATTAACAAATAATATAGTTAAACTACTCCAGGTGGATGAGGTGCTTTTGACAATGAACAGCAGTTGCATTGAGTTGAACATAAAGTAGATACATACACATATATGCTCAATGATAATTTGCAAATCTTTTTGTTACAAAGCCTTAATATGAACAAATATGTAAAATTATTCTGGTTCCTATTACGTGATCGAACTTCAGCAAGTTCAAACCCTATATGGTCAAAATCATATAGTCGAACTTGCAGAAGTTCTAACACAGAAAAAAAATAATACAACATGCAACAGTAAACTAACTGTTGCAAGCAGGGGGGCTGGCCCCCCCTGCACCCCACACACACCTCCGCTCTTTAAATATACAAACTCCGAGACCACACTATAGTGCAGAAAGGGAATATTTCCCTTTACTGCATTGTAGTGCGATCTCAGAGTTGGTATATTTAAAGAGCAGGGGGTGTGGGGAGTGCAGGGGGGCTTGCCCCCCCTGCTTGCAACAGTTAGTTTACTGTTGCATGTTTTATTTATTTTTTTCAGTGTTTGAAGTTTTGAAACTTCGAACAGACAAGTTCGATATTGTCATATTCGAAGTTTCAAAACTTCGATCACGTAATAGGAACCAGAATTATTCAGTTCGATTCCACAAGAAGACAGGAGAAAGGACCAATGGTTTAGTTAACTGGCTTGAGGAGAATAAAATAAATATTAGAGACACATGGACAGGTGGTAAGAAGTGAATATAAGGAGGGAATATGAGAAATGAAAGGAGAAATAACGGGGAATCATCGACTGAAAGAGTCAGAGAGAGAGTCGGTTAAACAGCAATGAAGCAGTTAGGAGAACTGTATACTTAATTGAATGCCTTTGAAGTTTTAGTAATTTCATGTTGAACATGAAATAAATTAATAAATATTAATTGTCATATAAGTTGTATCTATTCTTAACCAATGCTTTCACATTGTGTCTAATTTGGTACAATTGTTTAAACTATAGATTGTTATTGTTTTTATTGTAGTATTTTTGAAGATTGTAAAATTATTATTCTTAAAATTTTTTTATAATAGTTTGGTGCTTTTCTCTTTGGGCCTTCACTGAAAATGGGCACCTACCCAGTCGGACTTTCACGGTAATCAAATGACAATAAATACATAAATAACATACAACTCCATTTGCAGGTAATATAGACTTTAAGTTAGTGAACATTTTAAAGATCTTTTCAGTGGTTATATCAGAGGCAAAATATGGAAGACAGTTCCAAGATAGCCTGCATTGTAATTGGTGTATTTAGTAAGCTGAAGCTGATTTATTGACTGGGGCCTATGAGTGATAGTAGGGTTGTATTTTCAAGTTAGACTAATTAGAACTGAGCATCTCTCTGACTTAGAGAAAATGCTGCAAGCCAGTTTTAATTGTGATAAAGTAAGGTGAGACTGCAGTTCAAGTCAATTGATTTTTTTAGTGCTATGAAGTCAATGCAGTGAAGAATATAGATGTAAATGACAATGCACAGTAAAAGAGCAGTGAAATTTCAGTCTGTCTCTTCCGCATTCCATATTGGGATGCCATTCTTCCCCTATGGAACTTTGAAGGGAAGAGAACAGATGTTGTCTGCCTCATCTTTTTCCATTGTATTCTGTCACCCCCTCCTTCAGAAATGTCAGCGTTGTAGTTATAAATCAGGATCTTGCCACCTCATCCTGTACAAATCTGGAAGTCTTCTAGACAGATATGAACATCCATTAACCCCCTTTTCATGCTACAGTGAGCGTATCCTATTCCAAAACCCATGTTCTGGCCTCTTTAACTGACACATCATATGCTTATAGATATATTCCCTGCTATATTAATTCTATATCCCAGTAGCACAATTCCTAGCAGCTTTCTCCTCCTCTACAAGGGCAGCTTTGCTCTGTAATGCTGTACCTGACAAATTATTTGCCTGATACAAATTGCTAAGGTGGTACCATTGTCACATAACTTTATCAACACTGTTGGTTTTCTGAACATGAGAGATAGCTGTCCTTTTAGAAGAAAAATTAGTGCTGATACCACACACTTCTGGGCATTCATGTTAGATGGATATTATCCCATCCTGCCTGGTTTTTGAATTTGTCATCTCAGCAATAAAGCAGTGTACCACTCAATTCAGTCTATGCACCCCCAGCATGGTTTGCTAGCAAATAGCCGCAGTAAATACGTTCAGCCTAAAGCCAGGATGCTGCTCTTCTTGACTAAGATGCAACCTGTTGAAGTTTGCAGAGGCCTTGCTACAGACTGATAACCTTTTTCTGTTTCTTCTTTCAACCTTTCCTGACATATGACAGCTGTCTAAATATTCTGACCTGCACAGCGCCCTCTTTAAAAGACTGGCTCTGTCATTTTTATTGGAATTTCTACCCAAACATTTACATCTATTCAGACCTGGAATACCACTGCTACAGAACTAACTATCTATCTTGTAATGAGTTATTAGCACCTCCTTATCAACATTATTTTGAGAAATGTGTCATCTTCAAAAGTCTCAGCGATCTAAAAGATATTTTCATCAACCTCTGTGTCCAACTACTCAACAATAAGCAAGCTGCTTCTGTTGTAAACACTGTTGGGAAATGCAATAAAATAATCAAGACATGTACAAGTGTCTGTGTAACATAATTAATTTCTGTCGTACATAATAGTTTGCCTCTGACTGATGACAGGGTGCTTGCTGCAATGCGCAAATGTCTTTTCTAGAATATGTAGTTATTATCAATGGATTGTTGTATTTAGAGGTTTACAGAGATCACAGCCTCTTTGATGGGAATGTACAGGCCACTGTCCCACCAGAAATAGGTTAATGAATTATTGTATTTTTTTGTATTAATTAATATAATTTAACCTGATACCCACTTTTACCTCATTAAGGGGTACATAAAGGAGAGAGGTAGTTCCATTTGGGATGCCAGTCCATTACACTTTTAATTGTTTTCTGCATTCCTGTAAAGTGGTGGCTGGATCGGTTTACTTTCAGTCCCTTCATGTTACTATATTTTTTGGGCTTCTTTTAACCACCATTCTCAAGTCCATCAAGCCATGTCACTCATTGCTTGTTATTCTTGGATTGTGTGTGTGTGTGTGTGTGTGTGTGTGTGTGTGTGTGTGTGTGTGTGTGTGTGTGTGTGTGTGTGTGTGTGTGTGTGCACTTGTATGTGTGCATACATGTTTTTGTGCTTGCTTGTGTGTGTGTGTGTGTGTGTGTGTGTGTGTGTGTGTGTGTGTGTGTGTGTGCACATATGCACGCGCGCGTGTGTGTGTGTGTGTGTGTGTGTGTGTGTGTGTGTGTGTGTGTGTGTGTGTGTGTATTGGTATGTGTGTGTGTGTGTGTGTGTGTGTGTGTGTGTGTGTGTGTGTGTGTGTGTGTGTGTGTGTGTGTGTGTATATGCATATGTGTGTGCAATGGTGTGTGTGTGTGTGTGTGTGTGTGTGTGTGTGTGTGTGTGTGTGTGTGTGTGTGTGTGTATTCGTGCATGTCCACGTGTGCGTGTGTTTGTACTGCTGCACAACCACTATGTCAAGTTGGAGAGCACTTGTACAAGTTTTTACCCAGAATAAATAGAAGGAGTGATTTTGATGTGCTATTTGCATAACCAAGGATGTTTCTATGCACAGAACTCACTAAATAAAGGACTCTTTCGGCAAGATAGTTTAAAGGACACATGAATGAAATTGTGTAAGTAACATGCACTGCAATACAGAAAACACTTAAAATACAGACAGCACTAGATTATAAATGATTTATGTTACTTATTATATTCTTTATAACTCATAGCACATGCATTTCCAAATAGCATTGGAAGGATTATATAAGTACAGCATAAACCTAGGTTTTAGCCACTACCTTCAAGTTGTATTAGCCGTGTGTTCTACTGCAGCCCTCGAATAGGTTTTATTTTTATTTAAAGAAAGAAGAAAGCAAAGCTGCTCATGTGCAGATACTAACACCTTTACATAACAAAATCAATTTCATGGCTGATGTATTTAAGATTCAGTCATTAAGTTCCCTCATTTGATCAGGGAACTACTTTGACAAACTGTCAGAAGCAAATCAAATTCCTTTAATTACCACAAAGCTCCTATTTATCTTGAAACTGACTGCAAATGAGCCCCTTCTTCATTTTAAATATACTGCCCTCAGCTGGCAACAAGTTCGGTTTTGCATGTAAAAACTGGAGGAAAAAAGTTTCAAACAATATTGTTGTCCTTTCATTTTAATTCACTCAAAGTATTCAGTTTGGCAGAGTTTCAGCTTAGGATTGACTTTGTATTATTTCCAGTAGCTTCCTCATTTCTCATTTTCAAATTAATTTAATTTTCTTTGAAATAATGTTACCCAGACCACTTCCAAACATATCCTGTTTTTACTGGTGCTATTTTCTGCAAATCTGCATTCACTTTAAATACGTTATATGTATGCATGATCAGCTCAAAAGCAGACAACGAGGTATTAGTCTCTCTTGCACTTTCTTTTAGAGACATTTCATAGACTATGGTTTACTACTCACTACACCAGCTGTGTCTCACATCATCGCGTCCATGTTGTCAGTATAAGATGCAGGTATTTACTCAACTATACTTTTAATCATTTGTTGAATAATGAAGACAAGACTGTACTACAGTTCTATAAAAATACCACCTATTGGTTAGCACAAAAGTGCACTGAAACTCACAAAACCTCATCCCATTTTTGTACAACAGAGATTGATTTATTGTTTTGTTCTTTTCACTGATAACAGCCAAATGATATAATAGTATATATCTATCTTTATATATATATATATATATATATATATATATATATATATATATGTATATGGGATCCGGACACATGCTCACCTAGCATATGTCCGAATCCCAAAACATCGAACACACATACACAAAAGTGCTTAACATCGAAAAGCGCTTCCGTGTATGTGTGCCTGTTTCATAGATCGGACTACAGTGCGGGTAAGGGGAAATTCCCTTTTCCACACTGTAGTGTGATCTCGGAGTGAGAATATTAAAGTAGGGGGGTGCAGGGGGCGAAGCCCCCCTACAGAAATGTAGATTTTCTTTTTCAACTACACATACACGGAAGCGCTGTTCGATGTTAAGCGCTTTTGTGTATGTGTGTTCAATGTTTTGTGATTTGGACACATGCTAGTCAAGCATGTGTCCTAGACCCATATGTATACATATATATATATATATATATATATATATATATATATATATATATATATATATATATATATATATATATATAAATAACTCGACTTTAAGATGTCAGCTTACTGGAATGTCGACTTTCAAATCATTGCAATGACAATGCTATGCCAAGCTCCCAGATTGTCGAAATTTCACTCCGGGAAACAGTACATATGTTTAATGCATATTTCCTCAGTGAAAAGTTTGATTTCAGTATTTTACTAAGAAATTATAACACAGATCTAAGAACACACAATTAATTAATTGTTCTGTTAATAAATTAATGTGGAATTAATGCTGCTTAGCATGAGTAATAACTACAGAGTAATATGAAAACTCTGCCACTTTTCACATAAGGTGAGGAAGTAGTACTGACAGCAGCCTGGTCTGTGAAATTTAATTGTGTGCGTGTGTGTGTGTGTGTGTGTGTGTGTGTGTGTGTGTGTGTGTGTGTGTGTGTGTGTGTGTGTGTGTGTGTGTGTGTTTGTGAGCATGTATGTGCACATGAGCTCATGTTTGCATCAAGACATTAGTAAAATGATTTAGCTGCCTTTATCAATGTGAATAAATGGATACAAATAACAGAAAAAGCATCATAACCAGTTCTTGAAACCTAGGAAGACATAAACTGAGGCACCAGTTCTTTTGTCATTTTATTACTTTAAGGAAAGTCACATTTTAATAAATCCTAAAAGGCTATCAAGGATATTGCATACTGATTTTGTTGAGTTATATTCGCTGCGCCTTCAGTAGAAAGAGTAATAGACATGCACTTCCCTGGATTTTCCTGCACCAACTCTGTTCTAAAGGGGGTTCCACACTTGTGGTCTTCCAGTCCTCAGGCACACCTGCACTAACCAATGAGTTGCTGAAGGTGTCTGTCAGGCATTTTGAAAAAATCCCTAAGGATGTTAGGGTGCATCTTATTGGATCCCTGTGCTTCATGGTTCCTTAAAACTGTTAACTCCTTCTCTACCTCATCGCAGTCTGTACTGGTTCTATCCACTGCACTGTACCCTCCTGTGCCACATGCCCCTATCCCCTCACTTGTCTTCATGAAAACTATGATGAAGATGTCACAGTCCTTGATGATTCCTCACCCATTCCTGCTCAACCTGACCAGTTCTGTCTTTCCCTTTCTCATTTCTGTTACTTATCTGAAAAAGTCTTTCTTCCTCTTCTTCAACCTTTCTGACATCTTTATTTTGACCCCTGCCTTTGCTCTTCTCCCTGATAATCAACCCACATCGTTTTGGCTGCTGCAATAGTGATCTGATGATGAACATAGTACAGTTGTATAAGTAAATGTACTATAACAGCAGATGAACAGATCATTATTGCAGTAGGGACATCATCCCTCCACCCACTCCCTTTTGTGGTGTGCTTTTTGCCAGGGTGTTTGTATTGTTATTTATTTTTTCCCTAGCATTTAGTTAATAGACTTCCTTACTCTGAGACAAGAAAAGGCTGAAGGTTTGGTGCTATAACTTCTGTCTTTATACAGCTCTCCTTGAGCCCTTCAGTGGTTAGGGCATATCATGCATGGAAGGTGCCCTGAAGCTTTGGAAGCAGGCCATTTGTCATATCCTCAGCAGGATATAGCCCATATCACTTAGGCTGCTGCAACATTGATCCATTCAAACATTTGCTGTTATAATATGTTTACTTATACAACTATACTTTTGATATGCACTATCTTATTAAAAAAATCTATTTTAAAGTACTCTGACTATGAAAAACTTGCTCATGCAGAGTATACACAACATTATAAGGCCTGTATTTCTTTACTTTTTAAAATGTATTTACTAATAATTTTTTAAGTTAAAATTATGCTAATTACACTGGGTTGTCATAGTATTCAATACCATGTGAGAAATCTGGGAGAATGGAAATCAGTCTCATTAATTATTTTAATTGATATGGCTCATATTAAAGTTTTGTTGTTGTTGGTTTTTATTTTTTATTTTTTTGGAAACAGTATTGTTTTAACTTTGTACATTGCTTTTGCTATGAATTTATAATATTCGTTTTTATTGTTTTACTGTACTGTAAATTGCTAATGTGTGTTCTGAAATATTGTTACTGATGTTTTGACTTTAAAGTATCTTAATAAAGCTGAAGTTATCCAGACTACAAGTATCCTGCTAACCTGATCCATCTGTATTAATAATGTGATATGGTAGGGGACAATTCATTTCCAATGAAAACATATGAAGTTAAAATACTGGTGAAAGTATCTACCAAGACTTCATAAAAACTGCCTAGTTTAATTATGCTACTATTGCATCAGCCAAACTATTTTTTAAATGCGTGTTAGGTTCAAACAATTGTACATGAGCCAGTCTGGCTTCTTACTTAGAGATGAAAATATGAGCTGCCATACCAATTAAAACTTGTGGTATGATGCTGCTTAGGTATATGCATGTGGAGAGGAGGGTATATTAGACAGATAAAAGCTGTGTTCTACAGTTGTAAAGTTCCTTCTTGTGTTGCTGCAGTAACACACGCAGACTTAGACACACACACACACACAGGTATATGCATATTACCCTCTCATGTTGCTCTTCTCTACATAATGATTATCTGTTCCATCCTTTGTTTTGTCTTTCTTGTACATTGATAGGCTTCACTTCTACACTTGTCCGATACTAATTTCTTTAACTTTTTACATGTAGATGGTAACCACAACAGTCAGTCCATTTATTTACAGGGCTTCTCACAGCTATAAAGTTTAAATACTGAAAGTTGTAACAGGAGCATTATGAGTTAATGGAACTTGTGAAATAATAGTTGTTTTATCTGGAAAGAGTTTCCTTACTTCAATTAATCAGCTTACTATTTTACAATTTCTCTGATTTAAAACTGATAGCATTTTTATGGTGTGTATGATAAAATGTATTACAAAGCCAGTGTGTTCAAATGTTAAGTATATCTGGCAACTATAGAGAGGAAATCATACATATCAGAGTCACCTCAAAATGTCATTGTCAACTCCCCTGATGATTTTAGAGGTGCAGGCACTGTATTATATTTTTTGTTATTTGTTTAAATTTCAATTTAAAAATGTCTATTAAATGTAGAGATATGCTAAGGATCACTATTTAAAGTGTATTGATCATTTTCTAAACAGGGCCGGTCCTGGCATTTATGGGGCCCCTGGCAAGTTACAAGTTTGGGGCCCCTACCCTGTGTCACCATATTGCTGCCACTCCCCCTTTGCTTTTAAGTTGCCACCCGCACCCCTTTAATGATCATTGTATACCAAATGGAATTAAAAGTGTTCGTGCTCACAGACCATTACAGAGAGACTTGGAATTGTAGTCCAATTAGTTGTGAAAAGAATTCAGTGAAATACACATAAGGAGCAGTATACTTTTACTCATATTTTTGAGTAGTGAAATTAAGTTTCCCTCTCCAAGCAGAGCTTTGACATTAAATGCAGACTGCCAACACACCAGGCAATTATAGCTATATTTCCTATGTACACATCAGATATATGATTTCCAATACATACAAACTACTTACCCATACACAGTAGCACTACAAAGCTAGCTCAATAACCAACCCCAACTGGGGAACAGTACACATCCTCCCCAGAACAGTAGTCATTGTTGTTTACAAATGAACACCATAGCAATTTATAAGTCACTAACTGTAACATACAGAGCTACCTGGCCCACAGAAACACAGAACAGAGCAGCCACAAGCAAAATGGTGGCATGCAACAGCCGCAACCAAAAACAGTGACACACAGTAACAAAAATAAAGCAAATGAACAGTGATATGCAATAGGAAGAAAAAAAAAAGGAGCAATATAACCAAGCAGCCAAAAGCAAACTGTCAGTAATAAGCAGTAGAAAAAAAAAAAAAAAAAAAAAAAATCCCAGAGTATGCAGAAAATTGGAGTCTTAAAATTTATACAATAATTTCATGAGTACAACTATATTGCTGATTGTCAATGATGCAAATGCATCTCTAAATACAATGCAGAAAACACCCGGCAATGTTCAAAGTAAGGTAAAGTAGTATGAAATGGGATCTTTACATCTTTAGAATGCCACCACTGCTTGAGTAAGCCTTTATTGTTTTGGGGGGTTGTTTCCTCACACACATGTACCACACACACACACGCACACACACACACACACACACACACACACACACACACACACACACACGTGTGAGAAATTACACATACACATGCACCGCTAGCACACACACACACACACACACACACACACACACACACACACACACACACACACACACACACACACACACACACACACACACACACACACACACACACGCACACACACACACACACACACACACACACACACACACACACACACACACACACACACACACATACTCACACACACGTGTGAGAAAATACACATACACATGCGCCGCTAACACACACACACACACACACACACACACACACACACACACACACACACACACACACACTCACACACACACACATGTGAGAAAATACACATACTCATGCGCCGTTAGCACACACACACACACACACACACACACACACACACACACACGTGTGAGAAAATACACATACACATGTGCCGCTAGCACACACACACACACACACACACACACACACACACACACACACACACACACACACACACACACACACACACACACACAGACTTTTACACACATAGACACACAAGTTCAAACAAAATACACCGCTTGAAAAATCCTGTATACATACAAAGTTGTGCCACACTTGTGTTCTTTCTCATGTTGCACACAGAGTGCAGATGTATTGTGTATTTGTGTAAGGTTGTATATATATATATATATATATATATATATATATATATATATATACACGTGTACATGTGTGTGTGTAAGTTCAAGATGCCGCAGTCTGACCAGCCAAGTAATACCACAGACATGCAATCACAGCAGTTCCTCAAAAATCTCTAAACTTTGCCATTTTAATGTACAAAGCCTAGCCTTTTGATTTAGGGCTCTGCATCATTGACTAGTAAACTAAGCACAGATGTTTAAGCTTTTACAATAAAAGTTCCCCACCTAAATTTGTTGCATTAAATATGGTTTGTTGTCCTTCATTTTGCACAATTTAAAAGGCAGTAGTGTCAAACACAAATGTATTCTATCAAGACTCCCAGTCCTCATTTCTTGATACACTGGAAAATATTAGTAATTTCAATTACCATTAACTGGGAAAACTACTCATGTACATACCTCCCAACTGTACTGAATTACTCGTTTTGTACTGAGTTTTGGGGTCCAAATAATGGGGTGCCACGATTCCCGAGTGGCACCCCTTCACTTGGAGCTGAAGTCATCACGTGCACAATGTTGTCACCTCTGTCAGCCTGTCAGAATTGAACTCAAGGGCGAGCTGTGAGTGCAGAAAGGTCTGATTTTTGAACTTTCAACTTATTGGAGCCAAACTTCTGCTGAGGGAATCTGTGTGCCGAACTTGGTTTTCTGCTGAGGGACAACTGCTTCAGGTATTATTTCTGCTGAGGGAATGTGTATGCTGAACTTGCTTTTCTGCTAAGGGACAACTACTTCAGGTATTATTTCTGCTGAGGGAATGTGTGTGCCTATCTTGCATTTGGAGCCGAACTTCTGCTTTTCTGCG
Source organism: Protopterus annectens (assembly GCF_019279795.1). NCBI lineage: Eukaryota > Metazoa > Chordata > Ceratodontiformes > Protopteridae > Protopterus > Protopterus annectens. The sequence goes on from NC_056745.1 coordinate 1,132,515,860, forward strand.
GAGGGATGACTGCTTCAGGTATTATTTCTACTGAGGGAATGAGTGTGCCAAGCTTGCTTTTGGAGCCGAACTGTGTGTGTGTGTGTGTGTGTGTGTGTGTGTGTGTGTGTGTGTGTGTGTGTGTGTATGTGTGTGTGTGTGTGTGTGTGTGTGTGTGTGTGTGTGTGTGTGTGTGTGTGTGTGTGAAAATGCCCCCAACTCACCTCATATTTCTGTTCTATTCCTCATTAAATCTGTGGTTTTCAGGATTTTTGTAGCAATGGCGAATCACTGAAGGATTGAATTCATTAAATAATGACAGGCATTTGAATTTCAGACTTCATATTCTTCAGAAAATAAATGGTAACACAAAACCTTTTATTCTAGCAATTTTCTAAGTTTATAAGATCAGTATTTGAAATTTGTCCTTATTTTGAGACTGTATATCTCCATTATTGGCCTTGTCCAGGTTTTTTGTGCCAAGAGGTTGAAAGCTATGGTGAGAAGTGAGAACTGAATTCACTGAATGATGGCCGTTTAAGATTCAGTCGTCCTGTCTTTCCAGAAACTGCTGATTTGGCATAGCAGTATGTTGCTCAAACTGTAGTGCACAGGGTACTGGGTTCAAGACTTGGCAGTGAAATGCATGGTAATAACATGACATTTTATTCTAGCAACTATCCAAAATTATACAAGCAATGTTTAAAATGTGTCCCTGGTTTTTGGCCTTTTGTACCCCCCCAAAAAAAACTGAAATTGAAAATAAGTGCGAGAAGCTGTGCAAGATGCCTATGGCTTAAACTACTGTCATTCACTCTTTATGTGTATGTGTAGATATATATATATATATATATATATATATATATATATATATATATATATATATATACATATATATAATGTATTTGTGTGTGAGGAAGCAGACTTTTATGATGGAAATGTTCTGAATTGGGCAGTTTTGTCATTATTGGTTCATGCATTTTGTATCATTGTCTACTGGAAAAATGTTCAAACAATACATTTTAAAATGTGCTCTAATGTAAGTCTAACAAATGCGCTGTATTATACAAGGAATATAGTTTACTAAAGTCATGAAGGTGTATCAATGAACACATGTATGTTTCTTGTTCTGTGTGCAAGCCAGGGGCTTATGATTTGAAAACAGCCCAAAGGTAATCTTTATCCACCACTGGCCAGATGCATTTTCTTTGGATGTGGTATGGGTTTCAATGCTGTTTAAATGAATGTGAGTTTAAATGGCAGAGAAGTTTTAATGCCAGGTCTATTTTCATGGTGAGACAGTGTTGCTTTGTTTAGCAAATATTTATTAGTGTTTGTGCATTGTGCTATAAAATGAATCAAATCAAAATCATTGTAGAAGTAAAGCAGTATGCATGCACACATTAGTGTTTATGGTAAATGGGGTGAGAAAGCCAGGTAATGGGACACTGGAATGGCTGCAGGAGGACTCTAGTGCCATATTTTGGTTGTCTGTTCTTCAGTTTGCATTTGAAAGTTGGTATCCTACAATTCCATTGGAGTGGGCAGGGTTACTTAATTATGTATGCAAATTTTACGTTAATCAGCATACAGATTTGTACCTATTTTTCATGGGCCTTGTCCAGATTTTTGATGTTTCCAGGTTGAGAGGTATGCTCATGTACTAACTCTTTTGCTCAACATTTTCTGAAATTCATAAATTCCAATGCCTTGGATCAACTTATCCACACCCCCACCAGGGGCAGCAGTATCCTAGACATGGACATTACCAACGTGGGAGACTGGTGTTCCACACCAGATGTCAATTCCTCATTGGTCAGAACCCTCCACAAGCTAATCATCCTAATCATCCACATCCCTTCCCCACCCACCATTAGGGAAACCACAGTAAAAAATTTCTCCAAAGCCAACTTCACTCTTCTCAAGACAGAAGTGGCAAACTTCATGATACCCATGCAGATGGACAGTAGAGGTACGACTGTTGAATCCTACACAAATACACTTTATAAGCACTTACACAAATGCATGGATCGTGCTATCCCTAACAGAACCAAGATGCCATCCTCCAAAAAGGAAGCCAATCTGGTGGTCCCCTGCCATAAACAAACTCTACAACAGAAGAAAGAAACTGTAGCAAAAAAGAGTAAAATCCCATGATTGGAGGAACTCCCTGGTCAGTCTCAGTAAGAAGTAGAGATCCCTCATAACATCCTCCAAAGCTAGTTATGAAAACAAAATTGCCACTGATTCTGAAGACAACCACAAAGCATTCTATAGCTATGTCAAGAATCTCAATGGCAATACTCAGATCTGTCCTGAGTTACAGCACGATGGCACTAAATATACAAAACCAACTGATATTCCCAACATCCTGGCAGATAGGTTCAGTGCTAATTTTACCCCCCTCACACCTCCTAAAGGGCCCATCTCTATACCCGAAGAATGCAAAGTTCCTGTAAATTAGGCTGCAGAGGTAAAAAACACACTCTCCAAAGCCAAGAACACTGCATCCATGGGACCTGAAAACATCCCAGGCTGCTTTCATAGGTTCATAGGTTCATAGGTTGGTACTAGGCTATCGGCCCTAAGGCCTATGCAAGCCTAACCATAACAATTCCCTGGAATTTTTTTCCCACAATATTTACTTCTCTGGGCCCCTGTCTAGCAGGGTGACTGACATGATCCCCGGGGTGAATTTACTATCTCCCATCCCATCATCAAGGTTCCTTTTGAAGAGGGCCAGTGAGGTGCTCTGCTAGACATGCATGGGCAGTCTATTCCAGAGTATGGGGAGTCTCTGGGTCAGGAACCTATCCCTCCAGCATGTTTTGTTCAATGTGATGATAAGGTTTAGATCCCTGGAGCGTGTGGCTCTGAGGGATTGGGATTTCTTTAAGTGGAGCATGTCCAACAGCTCAGGGTTTGGCATGGCCTTGTGTGTTAACCAGAGATCGCCTCTGAGTAGACGATATGCCACAGAGTATAGCTGGAGTTTTTTTAGATGGTCAGCATATGGCATCTGCTTTAGGCCTGTGATTCTTTTAGTGAGGTATTTCTGTGGCCTTTCCAGCTGTTGAAGATGTCTTGTGAGGTACATACCAAATGGGGCATTATACTCTATAATGGGTCTAATGAGGGATGAGTACAGTGGGACAATGACCTCCTTTTTTCTGGATGAAAAGCCCTTAGTGATGAGGTGTGCCACATAGAAGGATTTCCTGACTGTTGTGGCAATGTGGTTATCGAAAGTGAGATCACTGTCCTCTTGTGTCCCTAAGTCTCTCATCACACTTTCGATATTTAGTGTCCTGCCACCTATGTGGTAGTTCATGGGTACATGTTTTTTTCCAAAGGGGATGACTATACATTTCTTGGCATTAATCTTGAGCCCATGGCTCTAGCACCAGGCATCTGTTTCTGTAAGGCCCTTTTGTAGAATATCCATATCATTTGGGGATTCAGTAATGGCTCCCAGTTTGCAGTCATCTGCACACTTTGTTAGCCAGAGTCCCTTAATGTTGGCCTGTACTTCAGAGAAGTAGATGCCAAACAAGAGTGGTCCCAGGACTGAACCCTGAGGTACTCCACTTGTCACTTGTCTGGAGCTGGATTTGGAGTCGGCTACTTTTACAGTCTGGGTTCTGTCAGTAAGCCAGTTGGCAACCCATCAAGTGACATAGGGATTTATGCCCAGCTTAGTAAGTTTATCTATGATTCCAGAGTGGGGGGGATGGTGTTGAAGGCCTTGGTGAGGTCCAGATAGGCTATGTGGACCTCCTTACCCTCATCCACAGCTTTGGAGACTGATTTGAAGAAGTCAATCAGATTCAGGAGACAAGATCGGCCCTTCACAAACCCAAACTGGGTGGGGTCCAGTGTCTGGAGGTTGCCAATGTCTTTGTTTATAAGTTCCATGATAATGTGTTCCATGCTCTTGCAGATCAGGCTTGTCAGACTGATGGGACGGTAGTTCCTGGGATCCAAGGTGGATCATCCCTTGTGGAGAGGGATAACTGTAGCTGTGCGCCACTCAGTGGGCATGAAGCCTGAGGTGAGGCTATGATTAAACATGACACTTAGGTGGGGTGCCAGTTCATTTTGTAGTTCATGTAGTACACAGCCTGGGATGTCATCTGGTCCCATGGATGCTGTATTCTTAGCTTTGGAGAGTGCTGTTTCTACCTGTGTGGCTGTGGTTATCTGAATTTGGCAATCTTTTGGTATTGAGATGGGCCCTTTGGGGGGTGAGAGGGGAGTGAAGTTGGCACTAAATCAATCTGCCAGGATATTGGCAATATCCTTGGGATCAGTATATTTAATGTCATTCTGTTGTAGTTCAGAGCAGATCTGAGCATTGCCATTTAGATTCTTGACATAACTATAGAATGCCTTGTGGTTGTCTTTGGAATCTTTGGCAATTTTATTTTCGTAACTAGCTTTTGAGGATTTTATGAGGGATCTCAGCTTCTTACTGAGGCTGGTGAGGGAGTTTTTTGCATCCTGGGATTTTCCTCTTTTCTGCAACAGTTTCTTCCTTCTGTTGTATAGTTTGTTTATAGCAGGGGACCACCAGATTGGATTCCTTTTTTTGGAGAAGAGCATCTTGGTTCTATTTGAAATGGCACGATTCATGCATGAGTGGATGTGCTCATACAGTGCCTTAATGTAGGATTCTGCAGTCGAACTTCCAGATCCTGTCTGTGTGGGTGTTGTGAAGTTTGTCACTTCTGACTTCAGTAGCATGAAGTTGGCTTTGGAGAAGTTTTTTAAGGAGGTTTCCTTACTGGGGGGTGGGGGTGGGATGTGGATGTCAAGGGTGATTTGCTTAAGGTCATGGTTGCTTTCTACACGAACTACAGAATGAACTGGCACCCCACCTAAGTACCATATTCAATCATAGCCTCACCTCAGGCTTTGTGCTCACTGAATGGTGCACAGCAACAGTTATCCCACTCCACAAAGGGGGAGCAACCATGGACCCCAGGAACTACCACCCCATTAGCCTGACAAGCCTGGTCTGCAAGGCCATGGAACATATCATCATGGAACTTATAAACAAAGACATTGGTAATCTCCAAACTCTGGACCCCAACCAGTTTGGGTTTGTAGAAGGCAGCTCATGTTTCCTAAACCTGATATACTTCGTTGAAGCAGTCACCAAAGCCGTAGATGAGGGTAAGATGGTCCACACAGCCTATCTAGATCTTGCCAAGGCTTTCAACACCAATCCCTCACTCTGGAATTATAGCTAAACTCACTAAACTAGGTATAAATCCCTATGTCACAAGATGGGTTGCCAACTGGCTCACTGACAGAACCCACACTGTGAAAGTAGCAGACTCCAAATCCAACTTCAGACCAGTGACAAGTGGAGTACCACAGGGTTCAGTCCTGGGTCCTCTCCTGTTTGGTATCTACTTCTCTGACATACAGGCTAACACAGAAGGTCTTTGGCTAACAAATTTCACAGATGACTGCAAACTAGGAGCCATAATAGAAACTCCTAATGATGTGGACATCCTACAAAAGAGCCTCACTGAGACAGATGCCTGGTGTCAAAGCCATAGCCTCAAGCTCAATGCCAAAAAGTGCATTGTCATCCCCTTTGGTAAAAACTCTGTACCCATGAACTACCACATAGGCGGTAGTCTACTTAACACTGAAAGTGTGATAAGAAACCTTGGGACACAGGTGGACAGTAGTCTCTCCATTGATAATTACATTGCCACAGTAGTCAGGAAATCCTTCTACATGGCACACCTCATCACAAAAGTTTTCTCATCCAGGAAAAATGAGGTCATTGTTCCCCTCTACTCGTCACTCATTATACCCCCCCCCCCATTATAGAGTACAACACCCCTTTTGGTATGTACCTCACAAGACATCTACAACAACTGGAAAGGCCACAGAAATACCTCACAAAGAAGATTACTAGTCTCAAACAGATGCAGACTGTCTCAAAAAACTCCAGCTTTACTCCATTGCATATTGCCTACTCAGAGGCGATCTCTGCCTAACATACAAAGCTATGTCAAACCCAGAACTTTTGGACATTCTTCACTTAAAGAAATCCCAATTCCTCTGAGCTACACACTCTAGGGACCTAAACCTTGTCACCACAATATATAGAACATGCTGGTAGGACAGATTCCTGTCCTAGATACTTCCCATACTCTGAAACAAACTACCTATCTATATCAAGCAAAGCTCCTCATTAGCACTCTTCAAGAAAAATTTTGATGATTAGATGGGAAATAGGAAATTCACCCCGGGGATCACTTCAGTGGCTCTGCTTGACAGGGGCACAGGAAAATAATTTTCTTGGGTGGCAAAAGCTAGGCTACTATAGGCCCTAGGGCCAATAGCCTAGTAACTACCTATGAACCTATGAACTACAACCCTATAATGGCAAAGAAAGTCCAACAAACAGAAATAATGAAGATCAAGCAGTGTCTTTCATTTTAGCTTTTTCCCATTATAAATTCTGATATTCTCACAATATAAGGAATTGCTGCATGTGTAGGACCTGCATCATTGCCCTCTGTGCAAGACTTCAACAATGCTGTATATGACTGATCTACACCAGTACTGTATGTGCATTGCTGCAACTGTGTTGTATGTGTAGAACCTGTACAAGTGCTATAGGCACACTACTGAACCAGTCATGTATGTGTAGGCTTGCATCAGTGCTGTAGCAGCAGCAATCCTGTGTGTACAGGATATGCGCCATTGTTGCATATGCAGAACCTGCACCGGTGGTATATAAGCAGAATGTAAACCACTTCTGTGTCTGCAGGGCTGAACCTCTGTTCTATATTCAGGACCCACACTACCAAAGTATGCGCACAGCTGCACCAATGCTATATATACAGGCCCTGCACCACTGCCATATATGGTGCATGTGCCGGTCATACAACCATTCTATGTGGGCATGGCTGCACCAGTACTAAATATGCAGATCCTATATAAGTGCTACATGTACATGGTCACACCAGTGGTATATATGCACATACCCTACATCAGAGTTGCATATGCATGAATTACACCACTGATGTATGCGCATGACCCACACCCATGCAATACTCACAGGGCTGCACTGGTACTGTATGCACAGGACTGGACAGTGCTGCATGTGTAAATCGACACCAGTGTTATATATGTAGGAACTGTACCACAGCTATATGTGCATAGCTGCACTAGTGTTACATATACAGAACTTGCACCACTGCCATATGTGCAGGGCTATTCCAGTGGTGCATGTGCAGGACATACAGTATTATATGTGCATAGCTGCACCAGTGCTCTATTTACTGTACAGTATTATATGTTCATAGCTGCATCAGTGCTCTATATACAGGACCTATACCAGTGCTGTATATGCATGGCTGCTACAGTGCTGTATATGCAGGACCTGCACTAGTACTGTATGTCTAGAGGTACTTCATTGATGTATGTGCAGGACATACAACAGTGTTATATGTGCAGGGCTACACCAGTGCTCAATATGGAAGACCTACACTAATGCTGTATGCATATGGCCACCCCCGTGTTGTATATGCATGCAACCTAACCTACACCAGTGCTGTAAATGCAGCACCATTGCAGTATGTGCAAGAATTACACTAACGTTGTATGAGCATGGCCTGCACCTATGCTGTATATTCAGTGTTGCACTGGTACTGCATGCACAGGGCTACACCAGTGCTCTATGTACAAGACCTCACCAGTTTAGGGCTACACTAGTGTTTAATGTGCTAGGCTCACTAGTGATGTACATGCAGGACCTACACCAGTGCTGCATATGCAGGACCTGCAGTTGTACTATATATGTGAAAGCTACATCACTGCTGTATGTGCAGGGCTGTACCTGTGTTGTATAATACAGGATTTATCCCAATGAAGTGTATGCAGAACTTGCACTGCTGTTGAATGTATATGGATGCACCAGGGCTGTATGTTCAGGGCCTTCACTAATGATGCATGTGTAGGCTATAACACTGTTATAGCAGGAAGAATTATGCTTTTCCCTCTTTGTGACCTTTTAATAACATAAGTGACATAATTGTGCATATCCCTTTAAGAGTGAGATATGCTTACTCTTAACAATATTAGGGTAATGATGCTTATATGCATAACACTGTAAATGCAACACAATTAATAATAATCAAGAGGATAAGTGCTTCCAATTCCATGTTCACTGGATCTGTAGGTGTTGCTACATTATTTTTAACATCTGACAAAACTTGTATGCTTGCTCATCTTTGATTCCAAACAATTATTAAGATTTTGCACAGGCTTTTTTGGTTTCATAACCCTGTCCAAATGGTCTGGTTTTCCTATGGTATTTACATTTGACTTTCTAATACTGACAAGCCAAAGAGCACTTTATGACTTGTTTGCCATTTTTGTCTCTCTGAATTTAATTTCCTCCTTCTGAATGTTATAGAGAGCAAGTAAATTCCATTCATGTCAGCCTATAGAACAGTGGGCATGATGTCAGAAAATGGTTTAATATCTGTACAAAAAGGCTCTTTGTAATGATGCAGCAGAACAGTTATTTTGAGAAACATCAGTACATTTCAAAAACAGAATTTAACAGTGGAAACAAAATTAATAGCAGACTCAGAGTAAAAAACAGCCTCACAGGTACAGGACTTCATTTCACCGATAATTTGCAGGATAAACATGCTGTCCATATGGTATGCAGTGCACAAAAGTCTGCAGAAGCTGGTGCTTTTTCATAGCATTAGTCATCAAAGCAGACAGGGCGGCCACGGTGGTGCAGTGGTTAGCATTGCCGCCTCACAGCAAGAGGTTCTCCGGTTCGATCCTCGGCTGGGGTGCCTTCTGTGCGGAGTCTGCATGTCCTCCCTGTGGTCGCGTGGGTTTCCTCCAGGTGGTCCGGTTTCCTCCCACATCCCAAAGACATGCTGCAGGTGGATTGGACACTCTAAATTGGCCCTAGGTGTGCGTGTGAGTGTGCCTTCTGTGGAAGGTTGGGCGCCGGGCTGGCAACTCGACACTGTAAAACTCCACTGCCATTCAATGTGCGGACAAGGTGATCCGCTGTGGCGACCCCTAACCGGGAAAAGCCAGAAGAAGAAGAAGAAGTCATCAAAGCAGACCTTTGAATACATCTATGGCCTACAGTATCCTGTTCAGATACTGTGGTTCTCCATTAGAGATGAATTATTTCTAGTGTTCATGTGCCCTACACAAGGAAATATGTGCCCAATCAGCTGGCATTGCTGGTGACCACTTTTCTTGCCTATGTATTCAGCTAGTCCATTAGAAAAAATAACAGGAAGGCTAAAGCACTGCATTATAAGATCACAAATAGCAGCTTCTTTTGATGATTCCCTGACATCTCCTTTGTAAGAATACCCCTTTTACTGTGTCACCAAACTGAACAGGCAGTTGCGGTTAGCAAAAAGTGTTGGAAAGTCAGGCAGTGCATTTTTTTCAACACATATGAAGTCATTGTCATGAAAACACTAATATGATGCATAATGTGATGCTGTTATTCATATATGTTAACTTGAAGGCCATATTTCATATCTGTGGGGATACTTGGCATCTGTGATACTATCAAAATAAGAACCTTCATAAACTGAAACAAATAATCTAATCAAGCATATTAAAAAATGTAGTTTCCTTCTGGCCCTCAAAAAGGTGGACAAGTTAGTTATATATGGTCTTTATGACTTTAGAAGAATAGTAGACATCAAAGCTTGTTGGCATTCCTTCCCATCTTCATTGTTATCCCCTCCCTTTTGTTAATAAAGCATTTTCTACAAAACTTAAGAGACAAAGAATCTAAGGTTGCATCACTCTCAGAGAGATTGCACAAAATGCATGTAATTGTTTTAAAAACAAACATGACAGAAAGATATGTATGGTCTAGCAGACTGCCTGTGGTTTAGCAGCTAAGCATCTAAGAAATTATTCTCCACCTTCACGTCTTACCCCTTCTTCTTTCTGTTCCAGGGATCTTAACCTGTTCTCTTACTGAAGATGCAGGACTTACACCAGTGCTGTATGTGCAGGACCTGCAGTTGTGCTATATATGGTCCCATTCATTAGTGCAGGACTCCACAACCTTTTCATTTCAGTACTGTTCTATTACAGTGGTTTTGAATTATTCCCGTTGCTGCATCTACCCTTTTTCCAATGTCATGCTGTCCTTATCCCACTCTTCCTCTCACAGTTCAGGGTATCCATATCATACCTCACTTTTCTCTTCCACTGCATGTACACCAAACAGGTTCATATTTTCCTTATACTAAAACACTGCATGACAAAGCAGTTTCAATAACTTTGCAAATGCCTGCTGTGCTGTTCAAGCTGTTACTCTCTCCCTTCACTATACAACCAGCACAAGTGACAGGTACACTGGATGCAGCCTTGTAATAACATGTACAGTGGGGAAAGACCTCAGCATTTATTGAGTCTTCTCCTTCATATAAGCTCTCCACTGTCTGATTTACCTTAGCCTTTGTGCTTTCAGATTGTACTCTATGATTCAGGCAATAGCTGAAGATTTTTTTTTATCTCTCTCCTCCCTAAGGCCATGTCTTCTAACATGCATGTTTCCTGTGGAATCTGCCTACTAAAGTGCATAACTGTGTATAATTTTGCATTAAATGCCATCCACTACAAAATTTCCCAGCAAACACCATTCACCCCAAGTTTTTTCCACCAAGCAAGCTGTACCTGATCTCATCGGAAAGTACCTTCTGCATCTGTGAGCACTGCACCTTTCTGGTCTGATCGGTGTCTGACAATGGGATGTAGTTAAGATTGGCAGTAGCATGAAGATGATGGAGATGAAGATGATGGTGATGATTATGATGGCCATGGTGATGATGGTGATGATGATGATCTTCTTATAACCCCCTCTAGTTTAGTTTAGCCCATTTTGTTTGCTTCCTCTTCCCATGTGTGGACTCCATTAAGGGAGGAAATGTTCTTTAAGTTGATTTCACCAACTCAATGGGTTTCAGAGAGGTGCAGCTTAAACAGCCATTGGGAATCAGTGATCATGTCATATATGGTTCCTGTAGTTGGGTGTGGAAAAGGCAGCAAGACCAAATAGTCAGGGACTACAAACAGGTAGATAGACTTTAATTTCCTTTCAAGCACAGATAGCTGCACCTGTCTGACACCCACTCAGTTGGTGAAATCAACTTAAAGAACACTTTCTGCCTTCATGAAGTCCACACATTCTCTCTGAGCCTAAAAGTGAAGGTTTCCCTGGACTGTGGTTCTCTTCTTTAAGTATAATTAGTAGAGGCTTTTTTATTTTAAGCAGAGACAACCAGTCTTTGCTGGCAATCAAATGGTAATTGCTGTGGTGGGATAAAATGATGCAGTTTTATGGACTGTAGAAATAATAATTTATTAAGAACACGCACATCCTAATAAACAATGAGTGGGTGTTTTGCTTTCCCTTTCTCTTTGCTTATCTTTTTTATAAATGTTTCTGCCCTCATAAACAGACCATTGGCTGCCAGATGTGCCTCTCCTCAATCTTGGATACAAGGAATCACTCCCATCCTACCCTGACCTAATCCAAAACCCTCCCATTAGCTGAGAGGAGATTGACACATCCCAGTGCAACACAATAACTTGTGGACATAGGCATTTTTTTATTTATAAGCCCTACCCATTTCCTCACTTAAATACTAAGACGCAATGCCATAAGGCCATTACAGCCAAGAATGTCTGTCAGTGCATCCCCTCAGTATTTATGAGTATGAGATGCATACCCCAGTATCACCACAGGGCTTCCATGCCTAATTATGGCCCTTCCCCAGAATAGGTTAGTGGGTAAAATACTACTGCTATTACTGTTCCCCTTAGTATGCACCCCAGGTGCTGGGCTCGCTAGTTAAACCTAGTTTATCTAGGCACAGTCAGGGCTCCCTCACTTTGCACAATGTTTGCCTATTTTCTAATCATTTTACTGAATTTGTCATCAGTGTTGTTACCTGTTCCCAGTAGCTTGTATCATGGAGATAAGCATACAGAAATTTCCATTTCATCGCCTGCATTAAATCAATAGTTTCCATTAACAACTCTCATTATTCAGTTTCTCAGTCTCTCCTCAGAACATTATCACAACCATCACCACAATAGTACTGATTTTCTCTTTCTGATTTTTGTGTAAATGACAAATGATAAATAAGAACCCTGAATTAGGATGACACCATATCCCAGACATGTTTAGTGTCACCTACTAATGTGTTATTCCTATGCTCACAATGCCTTCTTCTATAAACATATGCAACTGATGCAACATCAGCCCGGCTTCAGCTCATCATTACCCCCCTTTTCCTTTTATTGCATTCTGTTGTTTTGTTTTCCTCTTTCTTATACCTTTGTGCTTATTCGCTGCCTGACTTCTGCCACACCCATTTTAGTTATGGATGATTCCTGTTACTTTGTCTTACATGCGTGTACATGCAACACATTGGGGCTTACATACGTGTACATGCAACACATTGGGTCTTACATGCATGTACATGCAACACATTGGGTCTTACATGTGTGTACATGCAACACATTGGGTCTTACATGTGTGTACATGCAACACATTGGGTCATACATGCATGTACATGCAACACATTGGGTCTTACATATGTGTACATGCAACACATTGGGTCTTACATGTGTGTACATGCAACACATTGGGTCTTACATGTGTGTACATGCAACACATTGATTTGCCACAATGTGAAGCAGTAAAATGTTCAGATAGTATTCTTTGGTCAAGTTGAATATGGGTTTGATGAACTCTCCGATTTGTCAAATTCAAGAATACTTCAGGACTTATTGTTGCTGACCAGTGTTCATCCAATGCCGCACATGGAGTAACTGGTCAGTGATGACATATAAACAGTGTTGTTAAGGCAAAAATCAGTATGCTCTTCCAGCTGCTAAAACTTGGGAAATCACTAAAGTACTACTGCCCTCACTGAAAAGGACGCTTCATTCCTGGTCATTAAGACTGATTGTGTAGTAATGATCTGTAAGGAAAGAAAACTGTGACAAAAAGTTTACTGGAACTGTAAGAAGTGCAGTCTTTCCAATGACTTCACCCAGCTTTCATCTGTTACTGTACCTTCATGACTTATCAACACAGCTTAAATGGTAGGAGAAAAAGCATATCAGCCATACATCTCAACTTTGTAGCACAAGAAATCTGGACAAAGCCAAAATTAATGGGGGACAAACCCAAAACTAGGGACACATTTTAAATATTACTTGTATGATCTTAGAAAGTTGTTAGAATAAAAGTTTGTTTGTTACCATGCATTTTTTGAAGGATATGAAGACTGAAACTTAAATGTCTGTCATTATTTAGTGAATTTAGTCCTTGCTGATTTGTAAGAAAACTTCAAGTTTTATTAGGAACAGACCTAAAATATGAAGCGAATATCTGAACAGTTGAAAGCTATGATATCAGCACTGGGGATACTTACTAATGCAATTTCTATCAGCTACAGAGCTTATTTCATTTTATATATTTTGATGAAAGTCACATGGAGACCAGAGAATATATACAAAGCCACTTTATTTCTAGGCACAGATAAAATATTGCCTGAGCTCAGACTGCTACACATATACACACTCATTTTATACAGGAATACATGGACAATGCTCAGTGCACCCCACTAGCCTCTATCCAGTCTAAAGTAATAACCCCGGTAGCAAGGCATGCAGTTCATCAGACCCATATTCAACTTGACCAAAGAATACTATCTGAACATTTTACTGCTTCACATAGTGGCAAACCAATGTGTTGCATGTACACGCATGTAAGACCCACATAATATAATGTGAGATTTAAATAATAAAGTAAGATTTTTAACTATTTATTATCTGTTTATTGTTTCCAGTGATGAGAAATGGAAGGATTATGACGTATTCAGTGCTTTGTTAGTGTATTACTAAATAGATTTGCTATTATAGGCAAAAAACAAACTTGTATGAAGTATAAGGATGGGAAGGTGGAGTTGCCCTTTAAAAGATTATATGGACTTGATGATTTCAAGTAAATAATTCTAGCGAAGATCTTTGTAACAGGCCGCTGAATGATTCACAGGTGCTGATGTTTATATAAAGCACGACTCATAGGTCAGAGCAGGTAGTATAGAAGAACTGAGTCATACCACTGTTTCTAATATCCTACGTTCCATCTGTTCCTCAACTACAAGAAATTCACCACGCATAATATCCTTATTTGCGAGTCAAACAAGTGGTTATGTTTTCTCTTCTATTATACTACTCTTTGTTTTATATTATTATTAATGCTGTTGTTGAGAATCACTGTAAAAAAATTAATACAGCAAATCAAGTGGAACTTTGTAACTGCAGAGCCCTTGATGTAAAACATAGTTTCATACATTTCACTAGCACCATACTTTATAATTAGAAATCAATGCTGTAGAAAGTTGAATTAGAACAATTTAATATGAAATTAGAATAATTGCATAGAAATGGAACATTTAGAATACCTGACCCCTATTCTATAGAGTCTGCTAAGGTTGAAAACATTTCTGAAATTAAAATTCAAAACTATTAATCTTTAGTTTTAGAGTTACAAAAGTAATCCAGGCAAAATTGCAGATGGTGCATTTACTTGGTGAAATATGATCTGATTTCATATTTTCCTTGTCTTAACCTGAAGAAAATATTTGTTATCTATGATACAACAAGCTAAATTTTATCTGAATGATACGTTTGTTTAATATTACTTAGTTCTTTCCTTATTAAGCACTAGAATCATCTCACAGAAGGTTTCTGGTTGCTTGTGGTATTATAATCACTGAAGTCATAACAACTGATAAGAGAAAATATGCATGCTTCCATCTCCACTCATGTGCATAGTATATTCAGTATGTAATCTTTTTGTTTATAACTGTGGATATTAATTGATTTTTCTACCAGAGATAAATAAAATGGATCACATGGTGTGTAGACAGAAAATATCTCTGAATGCCATTTAAAAAATTAAACACAAGTATTAGGATTTAACAGTAGATGTATTGGTTCAGGTAGTTGCTAAGTAATTAAAATGACCTTGCAAAAGAAGCTCAAAATATTTGAATTGCCTGGCAACCACACGGCCCAATAACTCTGATTAAGTAGTGACAAAGGTTTATTTGTCTTTCTAGTGCATGAACTATTTTATATAACAAAAGGAAGTGAATTAGATCTTCTTAGTTGTACAGATTTGCATAGACAGTGCTTTCTGCATGTCATTTTCTACATTTACATTGTGTGATGAAGTTTTATTGCCTCTATACATGAGCGTTGTTAGTTGCAGCAATGACTACAGTTATGACAGAGTCATTGAAATATAACCACACTATTAAATTCTTCATTTTTGGTTGTAAAATATATATATTTTATGCACTGTAGCTTTGTTACCTATAAATACAGCCGCAGAATTGCAGGATATTACTGTCATCATTTTCATCGACTGCTTAAACAGTTTTCATTTGTTTCATTTGAGCCCTTCTCTCAGACAGCCTGTTATAGGGTAATACACTTTCCCTTAACAGGGGTTATTTCATGTACCGATATATAAAAACAGTCATGCATCTTCATCTACATCAGAGAACTGAAAGAGCTGCTAACAAGCTGATTTATAGGTCTGGCTCTGTAAATCAAAAATGTGTTTTTTTTTCTGTTTAAATATAATACAGAAAGTACAACGTCTCGAGAAAATTAAGACGTAAACTATGCCAGATGCCTTTTAATATTAACAAATGCATACAATTAGAAAGAGGCAGCAGCACATAGCTCTGCTCTCTGTTTCATAGAACCAGTACAAACTGAGTTTATGATCATAGATTAATGCCTGGTTTTCCCTCAGTAGAAACCCATGTAGTCAAACAGGCAGTACATTCTCACATTTCTTTTCAAGGCCTTAAACATCCCAATTACATGACATGTGACTGTTTTCCAAAAAATAATAATTAAATAAAAAAAAAATATCAGTGTAATGCTCTACAGGGTATACTGAAATACTTATTTGATCTCATGCTTGATGGTGGATAATTTGCCTTGGAAAATTCATGTTACTTTTAAGGGGATTATGGAGTTGAATTTGATTTTGAAGGAGATGGCTTTATGGTCAGATATTACCCGGGAGGATAAGACATTTGGGGGTGCAGTGTTCTCCCATATTTGTAAGCACAAAGTCCAGTATGCCTCTAGTGAGTGCATTCACTATTTGGTCAAGGATGTTTGTATTTACTAAGTTCAGAAATCTCTGTACCTGTAGATTTGAAGCTGTGTAGGATTCCCAGTCTCTAGAGGGGTAATTAAAGTCCCCCATGAGTAGGGTGTCAGGTTGGATGGTAAGTTCTTCCAGTAAGTCCAACTATGCAATGTGAGCTTCTTGGGACACAGAGAGTGATCTATAGCTGGCTAGGATATGGTACAGGATTTGGTCTGTTGTGATCTGTATGTGGTATCAGTGCACGACAGGAGCAAGTGACAGCATGGGAAATGAGAAGAGGGCAGCCATATTGGTAATCATTTAAAATACTAGGACTTACCATGTAAGGCCTAAACTGAGGAGATTGAATGGCCAAAAATCCAAGCTTACATATACTACGTCTGTTACTGGCATTTTTTTGAATATTCCCTTTTCTCCAAAGTATGTCAATATTGGCATTGATGCATATAAGTTCAGCGGGTGCCAGGGTGCAGGGGCACTTATCCTCATGCAAAAAAGAAGTTTTGAGGAGAAGAGTGATGTTTGACATTCATTCTTCTCCTCCTGTATTTTTGGTTGTTTCTTTTCCAGTGCTGTTTGACTCAGCATTGAGAGTCCTGAGATTTCAATAGGGAGCAGACTGCAGCAGGTATTATGTGGATTAGTCAAACTCTGATGTCTTTCCAAAAAAAATGGTTTACTTTCATTTGCTCAGTCTCTTGTCCCACATTTGCTCAAGTTGGCATTTGATCAGAGTTTCATTACTGTAGTATACGTCACTCGATGGGTTGCCAACTGGCTTACTGACAGAACTCAGACTGTAAAAGTAGCCGACTCCAAATCCAGCTCCAGACAAGTGACTAGTGGAGTACCTCAGGGTTCAGTCCTGGGACCGCTCTTTTTGGCATCTACTTCTCTGAAGTACAGGCCAACACTAAGGGACTCTGGCTAACAAAGTTCGCAGATGACTGCAAACTGGGAGCCATTATTGAATCCCCAAATGATGTGGATATTCTACAAAAGGGCCTTACAGAAACAGATGGTTGGTGCCAGAGCCATGGGCTCAAGATTAATGCCAAGAAATGTATAGTTATCCCCTTTGGGAAAAAAACATGTACCCATGAATTACCACATAGGTGGTAGTACACTAATCACAGAAAGTGTGATGAGAGACTTAGGGACACAGGTGGACAGTGGTCTCACCTTCAATAACCACATCACCACAACAGTCAGGAAATTCTTCTATCTGGCACACCTCATCACTAAGGGCTTTTCATCCAGAAAAAAAGGAGGTCATTGTCTCGCTGTACTCATCCCTCATTAGACCCATTATAGAGTATAATGCCCAGTTTGGTATGTACCTCACAAGACATCTGCAACAGCTGGAAAGCCTGCAGAAATACCTCACTAAAAGAATCACAGGCCTAAAGCAGATGCCATATGCTGACCATCTAAAAAAAACTCCAGCTATACTCTGTGGCATATCATCTACTCAGAGGCGATCTCTGCTTAACATACAAGGCCATGTCAAACCCTGAGCTGTTGGACATGCTCCACTTAAAGAAATCCCAATCCCTCAGAGCCACATGCTCCAGGGATCTAAATCTTGTCATCACAATGAGCAAAACATGCTGGAGGAATAGGTTCCAGACCCACAGACTCCCCATACTCTGGAATAGACTGCCCATACATGTCAAGCAGAGCGCCTCCTTAGCTGTCTTCAAAAGGAACCTTGATGATTGGATGGGAGATAGGAAATTCACCCCGGGGATCATGACAGTCGCCCTGCTAGACAGGGGTCCAGGGAAGTAAATATTGTGAGAAGAAATATCCAGGAAATTGTTATGGATAGGCTTGTATAGGCCCTAGGGCCAATAGCCTAGTACCAACCTATGAACCTATGAGCCTATATACACACTTGTGAGTGAGTTCTTGGAAGTACAAGGTTAGTGCATATCAGGAAAAGAGAGGGAGGCATTAGATTTCCCATCACTGACTGGTCTTTCTCCAAGATGCAGTGACCTTGAATTAAGAATAACAAAAATGAAATGCGGGGGGGACTTACCCACCCCCACATGGAGAGAGAGTAGGTGATTTGCCACCTTCTGAGAAAACTTATTTTGTTGTCATACTTGCTCATAAATTGATCTGATTGAGTACACACGTTCTAAGGATGTGAGGATTTGAGCTGCAGTTTGTAAGCTTTTTTAATAGGGCTTGTATTGCATGATTTTTTTGTTAGCAAAGATTCATAGTGGAGCCTCAAAAAACAGCAATTATAATACATCTGTAACT
The DNA here is from genome assembly GCF_019279795.1 of Protopterus annectens. Classification (NCBI taxonomy): domain Eukaryota; kingdom Metazoa; phylum Chordata; order Ceratodontiformes; family Protopteridae; genus Protopterus; species Protopterus annectens. Next base: position 1,132,534,365 of record NC_056745.1, read on the forward strand.
GTCACAGACACAGTTTCTGTTTTTCAAGCAGTGTGGTTGATATTTGCACTAAAAGCTTACTACTCCCTGCAGGAAATGAACTGCATTTAAGAGAGACAGCAGCTAGCAAAGGCTTTAACTTGTGCTGTGGTTAGCCTGGGGGACTCTGAGTAACATTGTGTCTGTTAATCTGAGTTACTGATGGTGAAGTATCAAATGATAAATCCCAAAAGATGTTTCCAGGTCACCAGTAACAGTTTAAATGGTGTTGTTACCCAGAAGTAGGTGGTTGGCCTCTTTTCAGCAGTAATCCACTTTGTGCAACACATTTGTGCCTGAGGTTTACCTCACCTGCAACATACTTCAAATCCCTTAACTGTCTTAGCATTAGGAGTAAGATTAATAATAGGTAAATGCAAAGCAGTCACTCTATAGACTATTACAAGCCTGGCCAATAAGCAGAGGTTAGACTCAAACTTGTTATCTGTGAGGTAAAGACCTTAATCAGTATGCCAACCTACCTTTACTACACCTATTTGTTAATTAGTTAAGCCCACATGTGGGCAAGTAACTTGCCCAAGGTCACACAGCAGGCAAATGAGAGCTGAGGGAATCAAACCCTGTTCTAGAGGAACTACAGCTCACAGCTTTAGCCTCTGCAGCAACTGCCACGTAAAAGTTTTAACACTGACAACTCAGTGATTAGGCTCCCAGCTAAAAACGCTCTTCGGGAGGTAAAACTGCCATTTATCGACAGCCTTTGTGAATATTCTATCATATTAGACCATAGTCTATGATCTGTTGTGAATTTTATGTCCAGAAGATTAACCCCATACAGATTTAACTTTTTGTTTTGTCAGCATCTAGCTCAAGTCTGTTAGTAGACAGTTTGTTTTCTAGTTTAAGGTCCTTGGAGCTGTTTGTGAGTCATCAGCATGGTAGAGCACAGAATCATAGGCATACTGCACAGGCTTGGCCTGGCTGTGTTGAGAGTAGGTACTGTTGTCTAAATTGTGACCAGTAATAGGAGTGACATTGATCATAGTGGTACATCTGTTGACACATTTCTTGTATCAGACAGTGGCTCACCTTTCACTTCATGTTTTGCTTTGCAGGTAGTTGGTGTTTGACATTCCAAAACCAGGTAGATTACTCAGGAGGAAGGAGTTGCTGGCCAAATCAAGATAAGATGCCAACGATTTTATTAGGTGGATGCTAAGCAGAAGGCCGCAGATAAGTTTAGCAGGAGAATGGTAGGATGATGATGAAGACTACAGTACAAAGTCAAGCTGGAAAGGCCTGAGGAGCATCAAAGGCAGAAAAGAGTCCCTGAAATGAAGAGGATATAAATGCCTCAAATGCAGCAGTGAAGAGAGATAACAGACAAATTATAAGTGTTAATGTAAAGGATGCAAAAGTCTCAAAGCAACAATATCACCAAACAGAATAGGAAGATTAAGGAGGTGAGATGCAGACTGTAGAGACAGTGAGTGGGAGCAGTGAAAGGCAATGGGTTGTTTGGTCACAGCCTTGAACATAAGTCGTTCATCAGACATGTTACATAGAACATGCAAGATCGTTGATGGCTGCTGTCACTCAGCTATGTCTCTAATGGACACAGGCAACCTGTAAATGGTTCATCTCCCAGGCCCATGCTTATACTTATCAAGGGTATCAGAACTTGTCAGAACTTTGGGATGCATGGCTAGGCTTAAAAAGGCCTTTGTGGTCGTTAGCCTAGAAAACACGTATGAACCTATGAACTATCCCTTTCCTAAACATTAGTAGTGATGTAGGGGTTGGAATGCTAATTCAAATGATGTGGGGAATTGATCCTTCCTTGGAAAATAGTGGGCTATAACACAGAAGAAAGTGAGACTATTTTCTGATCAGCTCTCATAAGTAGTTTATTAACTATGATTACAAAACTCTGCAAATGCTGATGTATTTTGTGATCAGCCCTCATAGACAGGATCTTAAGTATGATCACAAAACATTGCAAACTTTCAAATATGAACAATAGTCAAACAGCAAAATCTGATAAAAAAAGTTTTTGTTATGTGTTAAGCATCCCACCACCACCAACCCACAACCTTTCTATTACATATATAACTGCTGCATTTTATGGAAAGGAGAAATACCTAAGGCACTGCAGTCTCATTTATCGGGTGCAAACTCCATTTTTTGTCTATTAGTGATCACACACAAGAGTGCTGATGACTAGTGTGTTGTGCATAAGCATGGCAGCCATATTACCATAATTATTGTGATGCATATATGTTTGTGTATGGCATGATTTAAATGATCTCAGTGTGTATGTTCGTATGCATGTATGTATGTATGTATGCATGTTTGATAAAGCTATTGATTTTTATACTAAGAACTCATTAAGGGAGATTTTGATGAAGCCACATTCAGGTGATCATGAGTTCTTCACAAACAGAACAGTTAGAAGAATTCAATAAAGTGGTATAGCAGATATCTCAGAAGAAACAGTTCATTTATTCATTCATTCTCTGATTACCTACTTAATTCAATTCAGGGTCATAGGGAATTACAACCTATCCCAATATTCACTGGGAGCAAATCAGAGGGACTAATCCAGAACAAGGTATCAACTCATTGCATGATGTACACATTTAGAATCACACAGCACACACTCCTATGGGCAATGTAGAGGAACAGCAATTCACTTACAGCACATCTTTGAGATACTGGTGGAAAAGAGAGTACTCAGTAAAAGTCCACATGGACACAGGAAGGGCATGTAGACTCTGTAGAGCAAGTATCGCAGCCAAGAACCAAAGTAGAAATTCAGTTATGAATGTATTACATCTTTAGCTTTTTGCTTTTTTTTTTGTTTTTTTTTTTGATAAATGCAACGAAGATGAAGGACAAAGTGTGCCTTAAATTAGGTCTATATTATCTCGCTGAAATGGTAATATAGCGAATGCCGTTTCAGCGACACCTAAACATCGATCCACCACTTCTGCGAACAGCCAGAACATTGATTTTTTCCAAGGGAAAAAAGTCATTAGTCCAACCACACACACAAAACACCATACCTAACATTACAAAGTGGGGGGGGGGCTGTGCCCACCACACCCCTCAATGTGGGGGGCTGTGACCCCCACACCCCACCTAACTAAATATACCAACTCTAAGATTGCACTACAGTGAGGAAAAGGGCAATTACACAGCGACAGCCAAGTGATTTTTTTTTCCCTTGGAAAAAAAATCGATGTTCTGGCCATTCGTGGAAGTGGTAGATCGGTGTTTATCTGTCTCTGAAACGACATTCAATGTGTTGCCATTTCGGTGATATAATATAGACCCCCTTAAATCAGACCACTAGCCTTAGGGAAGTGTTTGAAATACCTTAGCACAATCTAAAAGTATCTAGATGTAGTGTGATACATATAGACCCAGGCAGTTTCTGGTTAAAAATGTGATGAAGTCTATATGTTAGGCCTTCCAGTAGTCACCTCTGAGCAGAGAGATAGGTATACAGTACCAATATTGTTTACATGCCAAGCACCCTGCATTCTACTCCTCATAGCTTTCATGTAAGTTCACAGTTGTCTGCCGAATTCATATAGCTTTCTTTTTCTTTTTGTACTATAAAGTTTTTTTGTGAAGCCTTGTTTTGATTAAATTATTTTTGTATATTAGCCCCTAGATGAATATCTGTTTAATTTGTTGGTATTATTATTATTATTGTTTTTATTTTGTATGGCAAACATTAAATACTACTGTGTATAATAAGACTTAATAATTACCCTTTGTTTAAGGACTCAGTATTGTTAATTACATATTTCAAATTCTTAAAAACACTTCTTCTTCTGGCTTTTCCCGGTTAGGGGTCGCCACAGTGGATCACCTGTCTGCTCAAGATTGGCAGTGGAGTTTTACAGTGTCAAGTTGCCAGCCCAGTACCCAACCTTCCACAGAAGGCACACACACACACACACACACACACACACACACACACACACACACACACACACACACACACACACACCTAGGGCCAATTAGAGTGTTCAATCTACCTACAGCATGTCTTTGGGATGAAACCGGAGCAAACCCACACGACCACAGGGAGGACATGCAGACTCCGCACAGAAGGCACCCCAGCCGAGGACTGAACCAGAGAACCTCTTGCTGTGAGATGGCAACACTAACTGCTGCACCACCAAACACTGCTAAACAATAATTCTTACAAATGTAATGTGTGCCTTCTTTCTGTATAATATTGGTATTTCAAATAATTAGAGTAAATTGTTTACTAGTTTGCTCTAAATTATGAAATGTTGCTAATTTTCCTAGCAAAAATATATTCAGGATTTCCGCAGAAGGACAAGTGGTAGCAAAAGCTAATCTAGAATGTGGAAGAGTCAAACTTTATTTTAGCCAGATATGTAGATGATCTGATTACTCCTGTGAATTGTTACACTGACAGTTAGTTGTCATTATGTCATTTTTAGTCATCAGCTTTAAGAGAGGACTAACTTTTTCTTTTCTTCCTTAGTCCTTGGCTCTGAGTGGATGTCTTTTTTTTCTGTCTGTTTTGTTCCCACTTTTTTTTTTTAGTTCTCTGCTTCAAACTTAGTGGAGGGAGCCAAATTGGGACATTGTCCAGGGTGGTAACTGACTTTGCTACAGGTCTGGGCAACTGAAAAATATTAGCTACGCGAATAAGGCAGATTAGATAAACTAATTGTTTTATTCTGCCGGGTCTATATAACTTAACTGAATCTCACATCATCAAAGCCCTCTCCATCAAACAGCTTTTAATCGAACTTACAAATACGCAGACTTTCATCCACGTTTTTCCTTGGGGGAAACAACGGTTGGCAACCATATGGAATTTGCCCTTTTCCCTACTGTAGTGCGATCTTGAAGTTGGTATATTTAGTTAGGAGGGAAGGAGGTAAAGCATCCCACCTGGGTAGGTTTTTAAGTTTTATGGGTGTTTTTTTCTCTGTCACTAGGCTAGCCTACTGTTGTTTTGCCCTAATAAACAATAAACACGTTGTTTTGTTCTGCCATTAGAACTATGTAAAGTAATGTAAAGTTGCAGCAAAACATTTTTCAAAGCCTTGGGCACCTGCATATGTAAAATAGTTGCTCCTGAAATGAAAGTAGCTCAGTTCAATAAACTGCACTGGAATGTTATGAAACCTAGCAGCTCAGTACATAAAATGAATTGTGGTCAGCTCTTAATTACAAAAATGAAGTGGAAATTTATACTCACTCAATTATTCCAAGCATACAGCCTTTTCATGCCATTAACTAAAATGAAGCAAGTTGGCACTGTGAAAGAAATGCTCTGCATGAACATTTTTACAGTATTTCAATGAATGGTTACTCTGTGTCTTTCTGATGGTAATTATTCTGTAACAACATAAACACATTTGAAAAGCTTAACTGCAAACAGCCACTTTTATCATCAGATCAATAGAAATTGTAAGTGAGCTTTGGTTTTGTTTGACAATGTGCTTAATTTAAGATGAGTTCAGACCTCTGGACATCTATTAGCAACATGTGTTAATAAGTACATGCTGGCATTGATTGTCTGTGATTTTGTAGTGAGAACTGTAAATTGTAAGTTGTGACCTTGGCTGTGAAGTCAGATTAGAATAAGATCCGACTTTCAAAACGCACTCAATGGACACCATTAATTCAGACATGTGGCCTTTACATCTTATGCACCACATGACAGCTGTGGCTTTATCTCATTAAGAATATTTGTATCAGCAAATGTCTCTTTCTGTGATATTCTAGTATCATTTGTGAAAGCCATACTTGGTGAGACCCAGCATCTACCCAGGAAAGAAATGCTTAGTAGTGGCATTTTTTAAAATGAATAAATTCAAACTGAGGTCTAATGTACTTCATCTCCTTCCACACCATTTCCTTTCCTTTATTTTAGTAATTTGTAATATATTTTCACAGCTGTAGACCCACGTCTACAAATGAGCTTAGAGAATAATAAGAGTTTGACATTTCAGTTGTACTTCTAATAATCCCATCACATTATAGGACCACTTTTCAGAAATCCATTAACAGATGAGACATAACATGAATTTACTGCTAACTATACACAGGTGCAGCACCACATAACCATGCAAATAGTTGTAGGCAAAATAATCAAGCCTGCTTAATGCAAGATTCTGAACAGCTGCTTCAATGCACTTATGGAAATAAGTTAAAATAATAATGGATGGGATGTCAAGAACATTAATGCTGCTTACTCTTAGAAGAGACATATAATGTATCCCTTCTCTAGCTGCTGAACTTATGTTAATGCTTCATTAAGCTCGGATTAGATTCATAGATTCAAACGTTTAATTGTCAAGTTCAGGATTTACTGGCCTTTAAGAAGACTGGCTGCAGTAACTTGATGCTGACTGGCTGCAGTAACTTGATGCTGATATCTGCTGCTTCCAACAGGAACATTGTTTTTGAAGTCAGGTAATGACTGACTTCTTTTGATAGTTAGTGGCATCTTATTCCATAATTATGTGGCATATAATTTCTAGTAATATACTTTCTTAATAATAATAATAATCATTAATAATAAGTAATAATGATTATTAATTAATAATAATTAATTCTTAATATAATATACTTTCTTGTTTCATTACAGATTGGTCTTGAAGCCTCTGTTATTCAAGATATACTTCTCTGAGGTGCAAGCCAAAACCAGTAGGCTATAGCGGACCAAGTTTGCAGATGACTGCAAGCTGGGCATGGTCATCAATTCCCTAAGTGATGTGGTTGTCCTACAGGGTCTCACCCAAACAAATGACTGGTGCTAGAAAATTGGCCTCAAGCAGAATGCCAAAAAATGCATCATCATCCCCTTTGGGGAGAGTGACGTCTCCACATATTATATTAATAACAATGTCCTAAGCACACAATCAGTCATGAGGGATTTGGACACCCAGGTTGATAGCAACCTGACTTTTGACCACCATATTGCTTCCGTTGTATGGAAAGCTTTCTACATGGCCCACCTCATAAGTAAGGGTATCTCATCCAGGGACAGGGAGGTCATTACATCCCTGTATTCTTCACTTATGGCATGTACATCGCAAAGCAATGCAGCAGCTGGAGAGACTACAGAGGTTCCTCACCGGGAAAATTCAGGGCCTCAAACATCTACCCTACACAGATAGGCTAAAAGCCCTGTCCGTCTACTCAGTTTCATACAGACTTCTCAGAGGTGACCTCTGTCTGACATACAAAGCAATCTCAGACTCCACCTTGATGGGACTGCTGCATAGCCACAAGTCAAGCTCCACTCGAGTAACCCACACGCATGACCTCAACCTTCTTTGTGACATCAATAGGACTTGTTGACAGGACAGATTTGTGTCCCAGAGACTCCTCCCATCTGTGGACTAGATTCCCTCTCCACGTCAAGCAGAGTACCTCATTATCCCTTTTTAATTGCAACCTGGATAACTAGATGGGAAACAGAAAATACACCCCGGGGATTCCACCTGTGTCCCTGCTGGACAGGGGCTTTGGTTGCTGACTTGTCTAAACATGGGCTAAACTCTCGGCTAGGCTTATAAGGGCCTCAGCACCAATAGCCTAGTAACTTCCTATGAGCCTATATATATTTTTAATACAATGTTCTTCAATTCTGGTATTATTCAGACCAAAGAGTACAACCAAACCACAAACCAAAAACAAGTAAGACCCAGCCAAGCTAGTCTTCACCATATAATGCCTTAAACTCCTTGTAGTAGAGGCCCAATGGATATGCACAAATGACTCCTTAACAGTATATCAGTGTTTCAGCTACATAATTTTTGAACACCTTCTTAATTTTTTAATATGTTTGCTGGTGCATTTGGGCCAGTAAAGCAAAACCCTATTAGCTGTAGACATACCATACTTCACCTTTTTTCTGAGTTTGTTAATACAGCATAAGGTAATCCATGCATTCATCCCATCCAAAAAGATGGATGGGCATGCAGGGTCAAGAGCCCACCAGGATTTAAATATATTTTTAACAAATGTGCAATACCAGCTATCCCAAAGAAGTTCTGAGATGTTTTGCATTACACTCAATCAGTCATACATGCAGACCCAGGATCTTCCCCCTACAGCTACTGACAGATGCAATAGACCACTACCTATATGTGGAACTAGGTACTGCAGGCAGTCAGGCTTTCTACCAGAAAATGCCTGCAGTACCTCACCTACATTCAGGTGGTGCTGCTACATCACTGACATGTCACATTGACTTTAAAGGGATTCATCATGTGGTCAACCTTGTACAGTGGTGGAACTTGCCCTTGTACATTGGTTGGTCATGCCAATGCACAACATTAACTGCAGAGGGCTCTAGCAATATCCATTAACTTACACTGAATGGGGACTGCCAGTACCCTATCTTTTAGAATCAAGCATGGAGCAATCGCTTGGCATAGTATGCTACTATATGTTTTTAGAATCTGGCCCATATGCACTGTATGAAAGTACCAATATTTGAACAAGAAAGTTGAGAAGCATATGCAACAGGAATTGGCAGAGTAGAGTATCACATTTAAACTGAATGCATAGAACCACAGAGATGATGGAAAATAACCATAGATATATAAAAGTTGAACTACTTTTTATCTTAATTTCAGAAGAAAGTACATAAAATTTACTTTAACAAAATAGACTTGAGAGTTTACCGTACATTTGGATATTTAACAGTGAATATTTGAAATCTAGGGAACACTTCCATGTTTGTAATGCTTGTGTATTAGACTGTTACAACTTGTTGAACAGATATCAGCCAAGGTTCGTAGATGGTTAGTGCAGTGTACAGCAGAAGTTAGCACAGGTAGTGGTAATGAACAGGATGTGGGTGATTCAGGGACACAGGTAATGTGGCCCCAAAAGGGAAAAATAGCACTGATGACTACAAAATGATATGAAGATATGGAAGCCCCTGAAAACAAGACCCAACTCATTCACTCCAGTGGAGCTCTTGAGGCTTGCACTCTATAACTTCCAATTAATGCAGCCTGAACTTTTTTTTGACAAAATCAAGTTATGGCCTTACTTTTCAAATATTCATATCTCTTGAGTCATAAGGGCTACTAAAAATGTAAACAGCAAACTGCTCAGCACCAATACATCTTTACAGCAATCATGTTCGTTATATTTTAGGTCTTTTTATACTTTGTAAATTACTGACAGTGTCTCACTACCTCATCAAATTACAGACATACTGACAGTAGCATTGTGTTTGTCCATCAGTGAACTTTCATGTGAGGCTAAGCAGGTCTGTTTATGTTAATTGGCTGTTGGGATATTTTGAAAAATAAGAAAATTAGCACAATATAAATAAACAATATATGAAAAACAGATAATCTCTCTTTTGTGGTACAAATATCACTGCTGCCCATAACATAAGCTTTAAGGTGAAATCTTTCAATAGATAACATGTAGCATGATTTTGGAGTTATTAATGCAAATATGAACAAGCTATATTAGATGCCTAGAGGAGTCAATAGGATGTAAATACAGATGTCACTAGGCTGTAATGAGTTAAGCAAGTGATGCCATAAAATATGGCAGAGTGATTCATAAATCTAGAAAACAAGTGCACTGTGCCACATTACAAATCTGTTCTAACACCAGAGAGTTATGCTGTACAGCTGAGTGGAGATGTTAGAAGTAGCAGCAGCTATAGTCAAACAGTGTGTTAATGACTGCTGTCAGTGGTAGTCCCAACAACGTGGCCTTCCACACCCATCTGCAGCACTGCAGGAGGTACCATCAGCACCTGGCACATCATCTCGCAGGCCACCAGATAATGGACCACTACCATGTAGAAAGGGAGACTATATATATGACCTTGACAAACTGTGTCACCCACACATAGAATCAAAAGGGATGCTTGTATTTATTGTCCATTCCTATGGGTACAAAGGCGCATGTAGAATTAAATATCTTAGCCACAGGGACTTTACAGTTACTTATTAAGGAAATATTAGGCATAACAGAAGCATTAGCCTTACTTATCCTATTCCATTTCCTTGATTTAATGCTGCAACACATGAAGGTGCAGGATAGCAGAGAAGAGAAGCATCACTATGCAGGCATTTTACAACATAGCCTATTTCTCTGGTTCCTGTAAGCCATAGCTTCAGCACACATCTGCATGAAGGCCCCCTCTGGATCCACAGGTAATGAGACATGTCAATCCTCCATGAACTGCGTGGGGGTTTGTAACACCCAAGGTATTATGGTTAATCTGTCCATGTGTCACCAAGGCAGTTCCCATGATTCACATGTATAACACACATCCAACCTATAGCAAGAATTCATGTGAAAGGAAATCCCACAGGATCACACAGTGATTAGACACACACACAGGGTGTTACACAACACATTATACACAGTTGCCATGCTAGCCAACAAAAGGCCACATAGAATGATGTGGATAGTGTGTGCTGAAGGTAATGGCAGATATGCCTCAGAGCCCTGGATGATGACCCTATCCACGACACCCAGAATATGGCAGAGATGGCATACAGAGCATTTCATATTGAAAACTAGACTGTAGTGGAGAGCATTTTCAGACAATTCAAGGTACACTTATACTTTCTCAGTACATCAGGTAAGGCCCTGCAATACATACCTGATATCTGAAATAAGATATTAATGGTGTGTGTCATGTTGCACAATATGGCACTGAAGAAACAGCTGGTGAAGCAAAGAAACATCCCAGCAGAGCCTATCATGCCAATATGACCAGCAACAACGTCTGAGGATGAACATGATGCAGTGGAGACACAGGTGAGGCTGAGGTGGGTGCAGTGCATTGCAACATTGTCAGAAATGCAGCATCTGGTCTACAACTGTGCACCATGGCACAGACAACCCAGGATAACATGATGCATGCTTTTTCACACCCTGCTATGCAAGAGTGTGCCTGAACTAGCAGTGCTGTGTATGAGACAAAGCCATACCCATGGAGGTTAGGGAGTGGGTAGGACAGACTCACCAACAGCAACACTTACATAAGTGGGGGAACACAGTGACAGGGAAAGCAACATAGTAACATGGGGAGAGCTATGGGTGATGAATGTGGTAGCAATGTACTCTGCTAGGAGGTTGTGGGGAGTCAGGATAATATCCTCCAGTGGTGAGGTTAAGCTGCCACTACAGAACATGGCAGGGAAGGCCGAGAACTGTGACATTTTGCATATGCACCCTGATTGGATGCATAGTTATCAACCTCTTAGCACAAAGCCAAAAATAATGGGGGGACAAAGCCTCAAAAATTGGGACAAATTTTAAATACTGCTGTTATAAACTTAGAAAGTTGCTAGAATTCAAGGTCTTTTTTACCATGAACAAGTATACAAAGTCTGAAACTCAGGCATGGCACTCTATGTGTCCACAAAGGATACTGAAAGGTAGAGCTATGACACCATTTGACTACCCTAGTGAGGCACCCTAAATGATGAGCCCAAAAAGTGTCAGCAGCTTTAACTGTGAAATTGCAAATGGTCAAGGTGGCAGGCTGTGTAGCCATAGCTGACAGTGATGGTGTCACAGCAACAATCTGCATAGTCTAAGTACAGTCAGCTTGTGTCAGCCACCTCAGATGTTAACCCTTCCATGGCTATGTTCTGGATGACCTGCAGAGGCCAACCATAGTGCAGTTACCACATTTTTCATTGAAGAATACAAGGTGGCAATATTTACCACCAGTGGCTTCAGCAGCAGCATCCACTCTCTCTCTCTCTCTCTCTCTCTCTCCCTGTACATCAAGGCACACTGCACCATGCAAGCCATAGAACACATTCACCATTGTTACAATGCTTGTCTGTGCCTGGATCATTGACCTTCACAATTGCTAATTTATGCTGAATGTTGTACCCAGATCAAGGACAGTCCAGTAGTCACAGCGGCACTGCAACCTCTCATGCCTCACCTTTATGGTGGGTATACCCATGTTGGAGGCAGCATAAATTTCAGATGCTATGTGGACTGGGAACTCAAGGAGAGGCCAGGTGGGACTTATAGCCTCAGGTTGCCTGCCATGCACTGGTGAGGTTGCAGGGTCAACCTCTATCTTGACAGGGGTCTCTGATGTGGGTGATGTGGGTAAGCCCTCATACAGTAGTGTTGCAGACACTGCCGCCGGGTCATCAGACTGTGCCTTGTGCTTGATGTCATCACTGTCAGTCACAGGTAACCTGCCAACACCAGGTATGGGATATTGTGTTGCACTGGTCTATCTACCAGTAGACTGGGTGAAAGCCTAAACATGATACATTTTGCAGCACTCACAAATATGCCTATACTGCCCTGTGGCAATCATAGTGGTAAAAAAGAATTGTTTGTTTGTGTCTTTCGGCTTTTCCCGGTTAGAGGTTGCCACAGCGGAACTCCGGTCCGCTAATGATTGGCAGTTGATTTTTACGTACCGGCTTACCAGGCCTGAAGCACAACCTTCAACGAAGGTATGCCCATTCACGCATGTCTCCATGCAGAAGACGCTCTAGCTGAGAATCGAACCGGACAGCGTCTTACTGTTAGGCGACAACGCTACCACAGCACCACCACCGTGGGTGATAAGAATGAGATATATATATATATATATATATATATATATATATATATATATATATATATATATATATATATATATATATATATATATATATATATATATATATATACCTTGATATATGGGATGTTGCAGACCAAAAGTACCTGAAAGGAGGGACAAGCAGAAAGTCCTTGGAAAATTAGTCTTATCACGTGTACTGAAATATACCATGCAAATCTGTAATAACCATGCAGATATGTAATAAGTTTTACTAACTTGGTGGGTCCTCTACTGATACTCAGACAGTCATTGCTTCCATAGCTCCCACATCCAAGCCACCTCCAGGTATGAAGGTCTGCTTCCCTCCCCACAAGGCACTAGGAATTCTTCAACTTCTGTGAGCCACTTTTATGTTGGTGGTCTACCCCTCCAGTGGACATATCCTTAGCAATGTCCCATGTCTTCTCCACTGAATGGAGTATAATATTGGTCATCCCTTATTTCATCTGTTGTTGACATCTATTTTGGACTCCCCCAGAATTTATTTCCTGCACCACTCCCTTCCACACCTTATCCTGCCACAAATTGTTTCTGGCACCTTTTCCAAGGAGGCACATGTTGTTTGTGCTGCAGTAATACCTCTTTATCCTGGGTAATAAAATTTTCCTGCAATTCCTATCTCAGAGGCCTGTGCTGAGCTCTGTATACCTGTGGGTTACACATGTCAGTCATTGAGTCTGTATGACAACATGCTGTGGCAGTAATTTACCTTTGGCCACTACTCCCCTTGCTTGTGATATGCAGCAAGTTGCCAGGCCCTTATATGGCTCTACACACTCACCCCATGTCCATACCGAAGCTATGAGCACGGTTTCTCTAGACCCCTTGTGTAGCTGACTATTGGTCCCATGTAGTGCCATGTATATCCTGTAACCCCACCCCCCCCACCCGAAGCATTGCCATACCTCACCCTATGGATGGGATCATCATGTCCAGAGGTGTAACTAGGGGGAGGTAAAGTGGGCATCTGTCCCATATGCAAGCTGTTAAGGGGTGCAATTGATGGTTGCTGATGAGGTATGAATGCAATACCAGTATTCATATTAGAATCTATAAGTGATGGTGTGGTTTCTTATAAAAATGACAAAAATGCTTAACTTAGCATTAATAATAGTATCAAAGAGCTTCTCAGCTTGAGATTAGAGTAGATGGCAGTCTGGAGCCTGCCACAGTACCTCATGACCTAGTTTGACTTCAGCTTGAGATTAGAGCAGATGGCAGTCTGGAGCCTGCCACGGTACCTCATGACCTAGTTTGACTTCAGCTTGAGATTAGAGCAGATGGCAGTCTGGAGCCTGCCACGGTACCTCATGACCTAGTTTGACTCTGTGTTCCTTGCAGCATGTCCTTTCCTAGGTGCCGAGTAATTATGGCATACCCTTGCCACAGCTGTACATGACAGAGCCATTCTATTGGGTTGCATTGACACTCACATTAACTCCATAGCATCTGTGTCATGCTTAGCTATGCAACACAGGTCTTGTTGTCATTGCTGAGGTACATTACCATGTGGGTTTACTTCCATCACTATTTGTATCTCCACATCCACAGATGTACTACATGAAGTCCTGCATTCCACAGTTTTTCATCCATGAATGTTCTCAACCAAAACAGGATCCATGCTTTATATTTCTTTAACATTGTTTACCAGGAAAGTTGGAATTGGAATGAAACCAATTTTTAGCAGAGGCCCGGGGAGAAACACTCCAGATGCATGTCTTTGTAATGTGAGAGGAAACCCACATGAATGCAGAGAGGACATGCAGACTCCACACAGAAGGCAACCCAGCCGAGAATCGAACCGGTGAGCCTCTTGCTCTGGGGTGACAATGCTACCACTGCACCACTGTGCTGTTTATATTGCCCTGGTAGTTATGGTAATGAGACCATTTATAGCCCCTTTCTCTGAATCATTGTTGGAATGCACTCCTCCATCCAAATTTTCCAGTGCTAACCATACTTAGTGTTAAGGAAGCTTGTGATCCCCATGGTCATGCTTAGAGCCTTTCTAGACCTATAATGTTGTGGTACAACACTATGGATATTTGTAAATGTAGCACTATGTTAAGTGTCATATAATGTTCAAATGTGTATCCAGGTGCAGGGGAATACCATTTTGCTCTTTGAGTGAAACAAACCAAGTGGCAATGGCTTAATAAGTTACTGTAAATTGGAGGGCACCGGCATGTTATGACAGTGTTTTTCCTGCATGGGTGACTTTGTGAAGCACCTACTGTGGCAGTACAATGGCTACTTGTGCAAGGATGATGTCTGACACATGGATGGTGGGTGATGCCACTAGTGTAACCCATACTGGTTAGTAGTACCAGCATCAGTACAGTGATCTGTGGTTGTGTCTTCTTGACATTCTTCAGCAGTGAGAGGCAGTAGTAAAGTTAAGAGGGACAGGCGTGTATTGTAAGCATCTTTACCTCTTCCTATTACGTTACATGGTTTATATGTGTACTGCTTTTTTAAGAGCAGTGAAGGAGCAAGGGCAAAAAGGTAGAACTAACTCTCTTGACAATGGCATGCATTGACATATGACATGTGTGCCGGTCCATAAAACTGCACTTGTATGTGTACCATATGTCTGTGTATTAATGTGCTCTCCATCTGCAAGTCCATTTGTGATAGAGGTAATAGAGTGGGGGTGGATGCCTTGGACCATGCTGAACGACACCTCCAGCAGTGGGTTGTCATTGATAACAGATCTGTGTCACAGTGGATTAAGGTAGGTAGCCTCCATGACCTCTTCTTAGAAGGGGGCATATGCTCCCTTCTCTCAGTGGACCAGAGGGGTAATCCAATATCTTCCAGTGTCAACTGTGGAAGCTGGTATCTACTAAAATGTGCTGGCAACTGCATGCCCACCTCAACACTGTGGAGTACCTTCTGGTGAAGCTTGTTAAGTTGCATGACCAGCAGGCCCCAACCAAAGGGCCACCATTAGTATCTTTTATGCAGATGTAGTCATGTGTTTGAGTTGAGGATGCAAATTTCTGATATTTAATATTGCTTTTTATTGACTTCTTAGTTTTGGGCGGCCACAGTGGTGCAGTGGTTAGCATTGCCGCCTTACAGCAAGAGGTTCTCCGGTTCGATCCTCGGCTGGGATGCCTTCTGTGAGGAGTCTGCATGTCCTCCCTGTGGTCGCGTGGGTTTCCTCCGGGTGCTCTGGTTTCATCCCAAAGACATGCTGTAGGTGGATTGGACACTCTAAATTGGCCCTAGGTGTGAGTGAGTGAGTGCATGTGTGTGCCTTCTGTGGAAGGTTGGGCTCCGGGCTGGCAAGTCGACACTATAAAACTCCACTGCCAATCATGAGCAGACAGGTGATCCACTGGGGCAACCCCTAACTGGAAAAAGCAGAAAGAAGAAGATTAACTTCTTAGTTTTATTTTTGTATTTTGGAGTATTTTTGTGTTTAGTATTTATTTATTCCTGCCAAATCCAACATAGTGGCAGTTTGCAGGGTTTTGAAGTCTATAAGGGAATAGGGGGTCTGTACCTCAGTGTAAAGTACATGAGGCCTCCCTTAGCTTCTTCCTGTACTTGGAAGAGAGTTGATACACAGTTAGCTAACAATTTCATTGGTCAGTTTCCTTGCAAATTTAATAACTAAGATTACATTCTGCATGCTGGAGTGGTTTGGGTCTGTCTCTAATTCTTCTGGAACTTCCAGTTTTTCTTATATTTTGTTAGGCACTGCTGACTTTTACCAGCATATTTTTCCCTTACTCAGCTTGTGCATACTGTCAGAGGCTCAGTACATGTCTTTGATATCTGGAAGATTACAAGGTCGGAGTTTCTATAGCCATATCATTCCAGTGCTAATGCTGCATTGCATCATAAGGGGGTGCTGTCCTTTAGATGAGATGTTAAACTACGATGCCATCTGCCTGAGATGGTAGCAGATTATATCAGTAATTTTACAATTCTTTTCCTGATTAACCAGATTTCTTAGTCTGTTTTAATACCACCTTTCAGCTCCACAAAATAACAGCTCATATGGTCATATGTCCACTGAGACCAGCCAGGTTAAGAAATACAAATAAACAGTAACACACACACATACACACACACATATACACACACACATACACACACACACACACACACACACACACACACACACACACACACACACACACACACACACACACACACGCACGCACATGCACATGCATATGCACACGCACACACACACACACACACACACACACACACACACACACACACATACACACGCACATACATGCACACACACAAAAACACTTTAAAAACAGGAAAGGTTTTGCAAGGGAAATTTACAAAGTAACACAACAGCAAATATTGTTATGCTTTATTTTTAGAATTGCTGCTTTGCTTGAATACTGCATAAATGTGGTAACAAGTATCATTTTGGCTGCCCAGATCTCATTTTAAGTAAATTTAAGAACTTGCAGCAGTGATGTGTTTCCTCTATCATCTAATAGTTGTGATGGTAACTGTGACTATTTTCTGATTTTTCTGATACTTCACTAGGCAAGAAGACTTTTAGATTGTTTTGTTTTATTAATTATTTGGAATAGATTTAATTGAAGATGACTAATGAAGGGCTAAAGGGAACAAATTGTATTTATGATAAAGGTCTAAAACCAGAAAAATAGGTGTGGACCTCTTGGGTTTTCGATCCTGAGTGATGCCTGCCCGGAGGGAAGGAATTACCAATTTTACAAAGCCTTTCACTCTTGATCCTAAACGGTGAACAGATTTCTACGTGTAGTCGATGGTGGAGCTAGCTCTAAAAAGAGCTGTTTTAGCCCTGTGGGCAGCTGGAGCTCTATATAGAGCTGTTACAGATCTCTATGAGCTCTGAGAAGAGCTGTTTTGTGTTTAGAATGCCCTTTCGGGCAGATGCGGTAGTTCTAAAAAGAACTGTTTTGTTTGGTTCACCGAAGCTGTGTCTGTGCCTCCGGCTGGTCTTACCGAAGCTGATACAGATTTCTGTGAGCTCTGAGAAGGGCCAATTTGTGTTTTGAATGCCCGTTCAGGTGTTGGTGGTAGCTCTAATAAGAACGTTTTTGGTTAGTTCTTCAATGTGTCTCTGGTTGCTCTTACCAGAGCTTTTGCAGATCTCTGTGAGCTCTGAGAAGAGCTGTTTGGTGTACTGTGAGCTCTGAGAAGAGCTGTTTGGTGTAAGGTGCAGATCCACATGAGCTCTGAAAAGAGCTGTTTTGTGTATGGGCACAATGGGCTCTGGGAAGAGCTGCTGTTGTGTCCTTCGGTGTTCCGCGGTGGTGTCGATCTCCGTTGTCCTTCTTGTTGAACAGATCTTCGGTTCTTTTGCTATGTGTGAGTCCTAAAAAGGACTATTTGTGCGCTCCCCAAGCGCTGGTCAGAATGACCTGAGAGCTGTTGCTGTGCTGCTTTTATGCTCCTGTGGAGGGGGCGTGGTTGAGAGATGTCCAATGAGAAGTGACTAGTTGGGGGTGTGGCCTTAGTAGGCCTACAAGGTGAAGACGGACCTGGTTGGAAGCATCTCATGCCTCTTATTTAGTTCCTTTTTATTAACCAGCTACTTGTTCATATGTGCCATTCCTAACCTCTAGCAATGCGTTGGAGCCTTTTGCTTTGTCACGATTATACCTATGTTTGAAAAAAACTGTACTAAAACTTAAATTTAAATGTAAATGTAACCAAAAAATAAAAATAAAAAATAATAAATAATAAAAAAAAAAAAAAATATATTAAAAAATAAAAAATAAAAAATAAAAATAAAAATAAAAAATTAAAATTAAATTTAAAATTAAACTGAGGGCGGTCACTCTAGCTATCCAGTCCAGAAGCACTGTCTCCAGTTTATATGCAAACATTGAAGATGTGGCTTAACTACAACATCCAAACAATATTCAGGGCCTTCAGTATTTCTGGCCACTTGTTGTCTACTCCCTCAGTCTTGTCACTCTGAACTGTTTAATTGCCTCATTAGCCAATTCTACAGAAATAGACCCAGTCCCACTGGTGACTGTTTTATGCACAGCTTCCTCAAAGAAGAATATGTCCACCAGGGTAAGGAACATTTTCAAACTGTTTCTTGAACCTCCTGAAAATATCACAGTCAGTTTTTTATTTTGCAAGTTTGCAGGTTTTGAGCAAATAGTGAATAAAGATGGTAGGAGGGGGCCTAAAGAGACATTTCTTGAGTACAGAGAGCTGATATGGCAGCTTAGATACAATGCTACAGTTGCACCAAGTCTCAATGATACGATTTCTATATCCAGTTTATTAAAATTAGGTCCAAATTTCATATGTAAGATTTAATCCACTGTACATTTACAACATGAAGAGGCACATCATTAGTGCATTTTATGACAGGGGCATTAGTCTGTTTTAATAATAAGTTTTGTAAAGGTATGCACCTATTATAAGTTTATCAACAGCATACTGAATGGTTTTATTAACATGTTTTATAACAGCCTATGAGTGATTGTATTGGTGAACATGTGATGGGGGGTATGATTATTTAAACATGTTGTGTAATAAAATTGGTTATTCTGATGAAGTCATTGGCATACTGCTGACGAAAGCGTTTAATTAAAAGTTGACGGTGGTGTATCTTCTTGTGGATCCTGCTTCATTTTGTATTATTGGTCAGTCTCAGCTCTCATAACTGTCTCCCTAATCCGAGACAAGTAGGACCAAAATAAAAGAATGTGAATTAACACGCACGTAACGCATTCTTATATAAACTCTACTATTCTAATCATAATAATTAAGCATGTTCCATAGTGTTTTTCTCTTCAAAATTGCCAGTTTTAGGAAGAGTC
Source organism: Protopterus annectens (assembly GCF_019279795.1). Classification (NCBI taxonomy): domain Eukaryota; kingdom Metazoa; phylum Chordata; order Ceratodontiformes; family Protopteridae; genus Protopterus; species Protopterus annectens. The sequence continues at coordinate 1,132,553,793 of NC_056745.1, forward strand.
AAGACTCAAGAGGGAGTGGGACAGAGCAACATTTTTAGACAAAATCTGGGACAACTGGCAGGTAAGAAATGTAAATGTATAAAATGACCAACGTTGCTCTGAATGTAAGCTGCGACAATATCAATGAAACTGACAATACATGTCATGCTAGCACAAATGCATAGATGAGTAAGCAGTCTGCATTTCCAATAAGACCAACATCTTACCTTACATTACAGCTAAACTATAAACAAGTTATGTTCGCACAATTGCACTGCGGTAGTCAACTAAAACTGTAAAATGAACTCCTTACGTATTCAGTGGACGTGGACTTCAAGCCAGTAAACACAGAGAAAGCAAAACCAGACCTAAAAGACCCAAACAACTTTAAAAGCTCATTCTGCAAGTTTCGTGAAAATATAAGCAGTAACCATATCTTTGAATAATTTGCAGTATTATAAAGGGAAAGGGGTTGCAAGAAACCATACTGTATTTTGTACATTTAGCAGCCTTATCCACAGTTACGTATAAATTACCAAATATACAAAGAGAGTGAAGAGACTGAACCGTATTTAAACTACACAACTCATCCCTTCAGTTTACTAGTAGTAAGTAAGTTACATATGCAGGTTGCAGCTAAATTACACAACACAGTCAGCAAGTAAATAAATAAAATAAGCTGCTGTTTAAGCACACACAGAAACTAAATAAATAATAGAAGGCAAAGCTGTAAGCAGCACACACGTATGTTTCTCCTGCCATTAAGTAAAGTAATCAAGGAAGCTAAATTACACAACTCAGTATCAAGTAAATAAAATAAGCTGCTATTTAAGCACACACACAGGATATAAATAAATAGAAGAAGCTGTAAGCACTAAGTATACACGTATATTTCTCCCGCCATTAAGTAAAAGTATAAAATAAGCTGGGAGTTTTTTTACCTAGAGGAGGAGCCCAAGCTGATGAAGAAACATGTGCTGTGCAGAGGCTGATGTCATGCATGCCCCGCACGTGTTCATGTCAGCAGTAAAAAAAAAAAAAACAGGAAATTAGGAAGTTAAAGGGGCTAAGTGGGAATTCGTGGCACCCCAATATTTTACCCCAATATTTGGAGGCAAAAGTGGAGTAGCAGAAAAGTCAGAAAAAAATGAAAAATGGAAGTACGTGGTAAAGATTTAAAATAAAGAAGATAAAGAAATGGACAGGTATGAAGTGTGGGGCAATTTAATATCTCCTTTGGGTGTAAAAGCACATGAAGTAGGAGCATTTATTCTTATTAACAAAGACATTTGAGACAGTTTTTCAATGGAAAATCTTCTTGGAGAATATGAAAAAAGAAAGACTGTCGCCTATGGAATCTTTATGTGTTAAAAGCATTTAACAGGAAAACAAAAAGATTCAGGTACAATTTCAAACAGAGGTAGAAAGACAGACTTTGAATTGACATTTAGAAGTTTTATGTAAAGAAATATTGGACATTGCAAAAGTTTATGACCAAAAGGGATTATGGACTGGTGGCTGGGATTGTAATATACCAAGCATGATACATGTGGAGGGCAATAGGAGGGTTGCAAAATACTGGGGGCAACCCAAATCATGTTTTTTGTGAAAAAGAAGGACATTTGATAAGTAACTGTGACAAAAGAAAATGTTATATATTGTGGCGAAATGGGACATGATGCAGAAAAATGTGAATTGAAATGTTATAAATGTAGCAAAATTGGGCATTTATGGATGGATTGCAAAAATAAAAATAATAAGGAAAAAGAAAGAGAAGGAAATGAGCAAAGAGAAGAAATTTTAGAAGTAGTAGAAATAGAAGAACGATTAGATGAGAAAAAAATAATAAAGAGGACACAGAAGAAGATTCTGAAATAAGTGATAAAGAAGACTGAGAGGTAGTAAAAGGGAGAAGAATTCTGTTGGTAAAAGACAGAAAAATAAATTTTAAAGGGATAAGTACAAAAGAAAAAATAAAGGAAATGGATGAAAAAGAGCTTGTACAGCTTAAGATTGGGGCTTGGTATAATGGTTAAGGTAGCTGACTCACAGACGGTGTGCAGTGTTTGAATGGCTTATGAAGAAAGCTAGCCCAATAATTAGCTATGAATTCATAAAATCATGAATAAAAGGGAAAGGGAACATTTTAGAGTGCATTCTGTAAGAATACAGTAAGATAAATAATTTTGGAGAGGTAATATGTGTGATGTAGATGTAATTATATTACAAAACATGCAATTTTTAACAAATGAAGACAGATTACAAACAGAGAAACTATGGGCAGGCAAGATAATATGGAATGTGGACAATGAGATGTTCTGAAATAGCAGTATTCTATAGAAATACAGTAAATATATTAACTGTAACTTTAGCAAAAATGGGAATATTAACCATTGTAGATTTAAAATGGAAAGGACAAATCTACAAAATTATAACAGTATATGCTTATACTAACTGTAAAGAATGGGAAAACTTATTTCATCAGATTTTAGTCTATGTAGTGATAAATATGAATATTATAATAACAGGATATTTTAATGGTGATTTAAGAGGCAAGCATAAAAAAAAGGAACTGATATAAAAAAAATGTTAGAAGTTATCATATGTGGTAAGTTAAAACTCTGGGGCAAAAATTCATGGACTTACAAAAGGGGTATGTATAGAACTGAATACATTATTTTATAGTATCAGAAGGTTTAGTTAAAGGAGAAGGCGAGGTAGTTGAAACAGGATTTTCAGATATATATATATATATATATATATATATATATATATATATATATATACATAGGTCTACTTCACTTCACTGAAAGCTCATTTCACAGAAACTCATTTGACTGAGCATACTTGACTTGAAAGCTCACTTCACTGAAAACTCATTTTCCTGAAACTCATTTTGTTGAAAGGTAAATGCCCTTTTCCCTATTGTAGTGTGATCCTGGAGTTAGTATATATAATAAGGGGAGGTGTGGGGGGCACAGCCCCCCACATTGGGGGATTGGGGGGGCATAGCCCCACACATAGTTTGGGTATATATTGTCTTCTAAAAAGAGTTATTCATTGGAGTTGTAAGTATCCATGTATATGCTTTATAATGTATAAAATAGGTTGGGGCACACATCCCTTGCTATATATACTAACTCCAGGATTGCACTATAATGGTGAAAACGGCATATACCTTTCAACAAAATGAGTTTCAGTGAAATGAGCTTTCAGTGAAGTGAAGTAGACCCACACACACTCACACACACACACACACACACACACACACACACACACACACACACACACACACACACACACACACATGCACTCACACACACACACACACACACACACACACACACACACACACACACACACATATATATATATATATATTATACATATATAGGGTATATGATAAATTGTGATACAATTATAAAAAGCACTGCAAAGTAGCAGGCAAAGACCTTTTAAATTTAAAAATGTCTAAGATTCCTGTCATTTTATTTTTAATATATTGACCCTCAGGATCTAACAACAATTTAAGTACATGCTTTTGTTCACGTAACTAGCCAAAAACTTTCTCACTGATGCAACTGAAACTATACTTGCTACTAATCTCCTCCCCACATTTTTTATGGCACTCCTATCCTTACTAACCTTCAAGCTTCGCAAAAATTAAAACTTGAACAAGGTTGCTAAATTTGCAACAAATATCCCTTTCAGAACCCCGCACTGTATAACAATAAAAAGCTTAAATTGGTTAGAACTGCTTCATCACCTAATATACACAGCTTCTTATCACCTATAAAATCATCCAGCATCCATCTTTCTGTCCAGCACTAAGAAAACATTCTACATAGCTATATTCCCAGGAAAACACTGTGATCCAATGAGCAAAAACTCCTGTCTACAGACCTATCAAATCTGCTGGTGCATTGTCTGCACTCATACAGGGTTGCTAAGTCCTGGAACTCCTTACCTGTATCCATCATATCAATATCCTCTCTTCCATCTTTCAAATCCTTCCTAGCTAAAATTGGCCTTGTTCTTGCTCAAAACTAGGATAAACTATGTCCCTAAATGTGAACAAGTATCTTTTCATTCCTCATTTATCTCCCTTCTTCACTTATTTCTTTACTTCTATTAAATTCTCTTCCCTGACTTTCTCTCTAAATATACCACAAGCCTGTTTTCCCTCATTTTATATTGCAATCCCTGTTTGTGTTAGACCAACTTACCTTTAATTTCTGTACAAACTGTCTAAAATTTCTATAAATATTAAATGATTGTCATATAACTTGTATCAATTCTTAACCAATGTTTTTATACTATCACTAATTTTTTATAATTATTTAAACTGCAGGTGCTTTCTTTTATTTTTGAAGAGTGCAAAATTATTGTTCTTAAAATGTTTTGTAATAATTTGGAGCTTTTCTCCCCGGGCTTTCATTAAAAATGGGCTTCTACCCAGTTAGACTTTCTCAGTAATCAAATGTCAATAAATAAATAAATAAATACATAAGTAAGATCTTGCAATTTTATTAGGAGAAAGTGTACAGCTACGAAACGTTTGAGCTTGAATCTCAGAGGTATCACCAGCCTGAGCTAACAATGCCTTCCTTTTCTTGTTATATCCCTGATAATCTATCTCTTCCATGTCTAAAAAGGTCTTTAAAGGCTTCCAGTAAGCTGAGCTGAGAGGATTGTAGCCCATTCTCTCTAGACCTAACCCTCCTGGTGGATATACCATTAAAAGGCTACCAGCTATGCCTCAAGTTCTTCCTCCTGGTCAATATTTTAATGGTGGAACTGTCTTTGACATTAATATTGTTCTGCCTCAGCATTGGTTATGGTCTGCAAAATGTATCTAATTGTAACCATCTCACCCATTTTGGCATTTAGGGAGGTAAGATCTTGGTGAAGTACACCTAACAGCAAACACGGCACACCAGAGGGCTGACCAGTCTGCAGCAACACTGAAATGCTTTCTCCCTAGGTGGGCAAATTTGCTCAGGCAGTTTGTGCAGACAAAAAAAGGCGATGGTATGAGCTTTAGCATAAATGTTGCACCAAAAATGACCACATTCTCCTGTAGTGTTGTGTATTAATGCACCAAAAATCCAAGGATTATCAAAAATATGCAGTCTTTATTTCATAATAAAACAAGAGGTAGTGGCACTGATTCATTCTTACACAACCAAATGTACCAATACAATTTTCTAAACAAATGGAAAAAATCATGCAGGAAACTTTTTTCCCCAAAAGTCCCATAGCCTCCATAAACAAGACAACATTACTTCAAAACTGTGTGATAATTAATTTCTGTTTTGAAAAAAAGGCACGTATTCAAATTCATACTTTACAATGCTCTTTTGTAGAATCACTGCCTTCTGCATACATTTGCAAGTAGGTGACTGCATGTCATGTGATTACATTATCCTTATATAGAGTGGCATGATTGTGTGAGGTCTTTATTAGTTTGAAGTAGCCTGTTCAAGAGTGAGGATGAAAGCACTTATAAATAAAGTGCATTTTGAAGGAACACTGGCTGATCTTCAGATTTTTTTTATGTGTTCTGTTCTGACCCTTGTATATGCGGTGGTGGTGCTGCGGTAGTGTTGTCGCCTCACAGTAAGATGTTGTCCTGTTCGATTCTCAACTAGAGCGTCTTCTGTGTGGACACATGCGTGAATGGGCATACCTTCATTGAAGGTTGTGCATCAGGGCTGGCAACTCAGCATGTAAAGATCTACTGCCAATCATTAGCGGACCGGAGTTCCGCTGTGGCAACCCCTAACCGGGAAAAGCCGAAAGACACAACAAGTGTTACATTAAAATGACATGGTCTAATCACAATAGTTTGCTCATTTTTGTATCCATCCCATTACGTCAAGTGCATATATAGTCATCTATGTACTCGCTGTGAACTAACATTTAATCATACATCTTAAAAATAAAAATAAGCTTTTTTTTTTTTTTAACCAGGAGCATGCCCCCTACACACCTTTTGCGTGAGGAGGTCCACTCTCTTAGCAACTCATGTTTATATATACTCAATATAAGGTTGCTTCAACTTAGACAAAGTGTAATCCTTCTTAAAATATTAACATTTGTTTACCAGAAAAGTCTGACTGGGACAAATCCGATTTTCAATGGAAGTTTGGGAGAAACACTCCAGATGCATGTTTTTGGAATGTGGGAGGAAACTGGAGCACCCAGAGGACACCCACGCAAATGCAAGGAAGACATGCGGATACCACACAGAAGGCACCCCAGCCAAGAATTGAACCAGAGAACCTCTTGCTATAAGGTGACATTGCTAACTGCTGCACCACTGTAGCACACAAACAGAAAACAAGAGTGACTTTTATTTCTCCCCTAACTCTCACACTTGGAGTTACATTACAAGATGTATTTAAAGCCTAAGTAAATTGCTATAGTCAACAATGACATTCAGAGTACAAGAAAAAACACCTAGAGCCAACACACTTGAAAACAGTACTGGAAGGAAATAGAGCTTGATCAAGTCACAGAAAACCCTTTGTCTATCTGTTGATATATATATATATATATATATATATATATATATATATATATATATATATATATAGGTTTACTATCAAAATTTCAAAGTTAAAAAAAAAAACATAGTTAACATTGAAATGCAAGATGAAAATATTGAATCTGATGAATGAATTCAGCAGATTCAACATTTTTGTTGAATATTGAATGTGAAGTCCATATAGGGGCACAAGTAAGTGTAACTCCTATACTGCAATTTACGTTTTTGCAGGGGGGGCTATTCACCTTGCATCCCCCACACCCCCTGCAAACTATATATTCAAACTCCAACATCACATTACTGTGAGGAAAGGGATACATTTCCCAATCCACATTGTGCCACGATCTCTAGGCAGAACATCAAGTACATATCAACAAATGAACAGTTGCATTTGCTGATATGTATTATCGCTCTCATAATGTTCGGCAACATGAAAATCGGCCAACTGCCGTTCGCGATTTCTTTGTTCACCGAATCTACATTCTACATTTTGATAGTAAAATATATATATATATATATATATATATATATATATATATATATATATATATATAATAAATCCAGAAACCGCACAATTAACAAAGCCAGGGCCAGCCAATATCTAGTCCCAGTATGCCTTCAGCATATGTATCAAATGCTGAACAAAAGCATAGATGAAAAAATTCAGCGTAGTTCAAATGCTGAAAACAATTCCAGTTACTCAGTTTAACAGCTTTCCAGCATTTCAGTAGATGTGCATAAAGAACATGCTCCAAGATGAATAGCTAAAAGTATAGACACATTTTTTCAGCTTGCAGAAATAAAAACAATAAAACTGTAGAGGGATAAGCACTTTTGGGTTACTCCAAACAACCCTTCTTCAGATCCATATAACTTGTGTCTCTCAAGTATCTGATTTTTAAAATACTTTCATCCAATGAACAGCTAGCTTCAATTTGACATGTCATAGATGTCTCTTCAATCTTCGCCCTTTGGGCAGGTTTCATAGGGAAAGCTGTATTGAGCCCAGGTTTTTGATGTGCTCTCAGTTTCCCTATCCAAAGCATTTCTTCTTGTTCAAGTCTATTATTCACATCACCCCCTCTCTTTGAAATATATATGATATGTAAAGCTCTAAATACAAAACTATGTCCTTCATTATCTCTAATATGCTTGGCCAAGGGATTTTTATAGTCCTTAAGTCTTATATCACTTATGTGTTTGGACAGTCTCTCTTTCATCTGTCGTATTGTTTTTCCGACATAGAATCTGTCGCATGCTAGGCAAGTGGCTAGGTATATGACATTCTTTGTAGTGCAATCTGCATAAAAATTACTAACATATCTCTTTTTAGTAACTGGATGCTCGAAATAGCCATCCGTACATATATATCTGCACATGGTGCACCTTCTACATGGAAAAGTTCCTTTTCTCCTTGAGATAGTGTGTGATTCCATTTCATTATCTTTACATAGTATTTGCTTTAAGTTCCTTGCATTTCTGAAACAAAACTTAGGTTCTTCTCCCAGGACCTCTTTACATTCTTCACTTGACATAAGTATCTTCCAATTCCTTTTCACTATGTTGCATAATTCTTCTGTGTCCATTGTATGGGTAAGCACCATTTTCACTTCTTTATATGGATACTTATATTGATTCATATTCTCTTGTTTCCCTCTTAAGTATGGTCTGCCTTTCTCATTCCTTTCCAAATCTACTTGTTGTCTCATACTCAACACCTCTTCTTCTCTATACCCTCTTGCCTTCAGATGTTCCGACATGTCATCCATCGCCATTGCAAGAGTTGTGTCGTCCGAATATCCTGGACATTCTTAAGAACTGTCCCTTCATGATGTTCTTATGGGTATATCTTGGATGCATACCACTTCTTGGTAGAATA